>NW_026734714.1:0-252000 GCF_949786415.1 Peromyscus eremicus | reverse complement strand
GCTCTCCTTACAAGAAACAGACTCTGCTTTTTAGAAAAGAGCACTCTTCTTCTCTAATGTGTTTCCTATGGGGTCCGAAAAGTGAGCTTGCTCAGAACAAAAGAACTGTGCTTCCTACACACACGGGCCATATCTAGTTCAACTCTGCTTAGGAAACTGACAAGAACAGTAGCTCCTCTTCAGTCCAATACACTGTACTGGCTGGGAAGAGACGCGAGTGCTATTTGCACTGTGTGTGGCAATGGGAGCACAATAGTGACTTTCCCACCAGAAAACGACTCTTGCTCGTAGGACCAGAAACTGCATGTGATTCAACTCCATTTAGAACTGGGAAACAAACGCTAGCTCGCCTTACAAGAAACACACTCTGCTTTTCAGAAACGATCACTCTTCTACTCTACTGTGTTTCCTATAGGGCCAGAACATTGAGCTTGCTCAGAACAAAAGAAATGTGCTTCCTACACACACGGGCAATATCTAGTTCAACTGTGCTTAGGAATCTGACAAGAACAGTAGCTCCTCTTCAGTCCAATACACTGTACTTGCTAGGAAAAGACACGTGTGCTATTTGCTCTGTGTATGAGAAAGGGAGCGAATAGTGACTTTCCTTACCAGAAAACAACTCTTCTCGTGGGACCAAAAACTGCATGTGATTCAACTCCATTTAGGACTGGAAAACAAACGCTAGCTCGTCTTACAAGAAACACACTCTGCTTTTGAGAAAAGAGCACTCTTCTACTCTACTGTGTTTCCTATAGGGCCAAAACAGTGAGCTTGCTCAGAACAAAAGAACTGTGCTTCTTACACACACGGCCATATCTAGTTCAATTCTGCTTAGGAAACTGACAAGAACAGTAGATCCTCTTCAGTCCAATACACTGTACATGCTGGGAACAGACGCCAATGCTATTTGCCCTGTGTATGACAGTGGGAGCGCAATAGTGACTCTTCTTTCCAGAAAACAACTCTTGCTCGTTGGAACAGAAACTGCATGTGATTCAAATCCATTTAGGACAGGGAAACAAACGCTAGCTCAACTTACAAGAAAGACACTATGCTTTTGAGAAAAGGGCACTCTTCTACTCTACGGTGTTTCCTATGGGGTCCGAACAGCGAGCTTGCTCAGAACAAAAGAACTGTGCTTCCTACACACACGGGCCATATCTAGTTGAACTATGCTTAGGAAACTGACAAGAACAGTAGCTCCTCTTCAGTCCAATACACTGTACTTGATGGGAACAGACGCGAGTCCTATTTGCACTGTGTGTGGCAATGGGAGCACAATAGTGACTCTTCTTACCAGAAAACAACTCTTGTTTGTAGGACCAAAAACTGCATGTGATTCAACCCCATTTAGGACTGGGAAAAAAACGCTAGCTTGCCTTACAAGAAACACACTCTGCTTTTGAGAAAGAGCACTCTTCTACTCTACTGCGTTTCCTATATGGCCAAAACAGTGAGCTTGCTCAGAACAAAAGAACTGTGCTTCCTACTCACGGGCTATATCTAGTTCAACTCTGCTTAGGAAACTGACAAGAACAGTAGCTCCTCTTCATTCCAATACACTGTACTTGCTGGGAACAGACGCGAGTGCTTTTTGCCCTGTGTATGACAGTGGGAGCACAATATTGACTCTTCTTATCATAAAACAATTCTTTCTCGTAGGACCAGAAACTGCATGTGATTCAACTCCCATTTAGGACTGGGAAACAAATGCTAGCTCTCATTACAAGAAACACACTCTGCTTTTGAGAAAAGAGCACTCTTCTACTCTACTGTCTTTCCTATGGGTTCCGAACAGTGAGCTTGCTCAGAACAAAAGAACTGTGCTTCCTACACACACGGCCATATCTAGTTCAATTCTGCCTAGGAAACTGACAAGAAAAGTAGATCCTCTTCAGTCCAATACCCTGTACATGCTGGGAACAGACGACAGTGCTATTTGCTTTTTGTATGACAATGGGAACACAATAGTGACTCTTCTTACCAGAAAACAACTATTGCTCGTAGGACCAGAAAATGCATGTGATTCAACTCCATTTAGGACTGGGAAACAAACGCTAGCTCGCCTTACAAGAAACAAACTCTGCTTTTTAGGAAAGAGCACTCTTCTACTCTAATGTGTTTCCTATGGGGTCCGAACAGTGAGCTTGCTCAGAACAAAAGAACTGTGTTTCCTACACACACGGCCATATCTATTTCAACTCTGCTTAGGAAACTTACAAGAACAGTAGCTCCTGTTCAGTCAAATGCACATTACTTCCTGGGAACAGACGCGAGTGCTACTTGCACTGTGTATGGCAATGGGAGCACAGTAGTGACTCTTCTTACCAGAAAACAACTTTTGCTCATAGGACGAAATACTGCATGGGATTCAACTACATTTAGGACTGGGAACCACCGCTAGCTCGCCTTACAAGAAACACACTCTGCTTTTGAGAAAAGAGCACTCTTCTACTCTACTGTGTTTCCTATAGGGCCAGAACAGTGAGCTTGCTCAGAACAAAGAACTGTGCTTCCTACACACACGGGCCATATCTAGATCAATTCTGCTTAGGAAACTGACAAGAACAGTAGATCCTCTTAAGTCCAATACACTGTACATGCTGGGAACAGTTGCCAGTGCTATATGCCCTGTGTATGACAATGGGAGCGCACTAGTGACTCTTCTTACGAGTAAACAACTCTTGCTCGTAGGACCAGAAACTGCATGTGATTCAACTCCATTTAGGACTGAGAAACAAACGCTAGCTTGCCTTACAAGAAACACACTCTGCTTTTGAGAAAAGGCAATCTCCGACTCTACTGTATTTCCCATGGGGTCCGAACAGTGAGCTTGCTCAGAAGAAAAGAAATGTGCTTCCTACACACACGGCCATAACTAGTTCAATTCTGCTTAGGAAACTGACAAGAACAGTAGATCCTCTTCCGTCCAATACACTGTACATGCTGGGAACAGACGCCAGTGCTATTTGCCCTGTGTATGTCAATGGGAGCACAATAGTGACTCTTGATACCAGAAAACAACTCTTGCTCATAGGACCAGAAACTGCATGGGATTCAACGCCATTTAGGACTGGGAAACAAACAATAGCTAGCCTTAAAAGAAACACACTCTGCTTTTGAGAAAAGAGCACTATTCTACTCTAATGTGTTTCCTATATGGCCAGAACAGTGAGCTTGCTCAGAACAAAAGAACTGTGCTTCCTACACACACGGCCATATCTAGTTCAACTCTGCTTAGGAAAATGACAAGAATAGTAGATCCTCTTCAGTCCAATACAGTGTACATGCTGGGAACAGACGCCAGTGCTATTGGCCCTGTGTATGACAATGGGAGCGCAATACTGACTCTTCTTACCAGAAAAAAAATCTTGCTCGTAGGACCAGAAACTGCATGTGATTCAACTCCATTTAGGACTGGGAAACAAACGCTAGCTCGCCTTACAAGAAACACACTCTGCTTTTGAGAAAAGAGAACACTTCTACTCTACTGTGTTTCCTATGGGGTCCGAACAGTCAGCTTGCTCAGAACAAAAGAACTGTGCTTCCTACACACACGGGCCATATCTAGTTCAACTCTGCTTAGGAAACTGACAAGAACAGTAGCTCCTCTTCTGTCCAATACACTGTACTTGCTGGTAACAGACGAGAGTGCTATTTGCACTGTGTATGACAATGGTATCACAATAGTGACTCTTCTTACCAGAAAACAACTCTTGCTCGTAGGACCAGAAACTGCATGTGATTCAACTCCATTTAGGACTGGGAATCAAACACTAGCTTGCCTTACAAGAAACACACTCTGCTTCTGAGAAAAGAGCACTCTTCTACTCTTCTGTGTTTACTATAGGGCCAGAACAGTGAGCTTGCTCAGAACAAAAGAACTGTGCTTCCTACACACACGGGCCATATCTAGTTCAACTCTGCTTAGGAAACTGACAAGAACAGTAGCTTCTCTTCAGTCCAATACACTGTACTTGCTGGGAACAGACGCAAGTGCTATTTGCACTGTTTATGGCAAAGGGAACACAATTGTGACTTTCCTTACCAGAAAACATCCCTTGCTCGTAGGACCAGAAACAGCATGTGATTCCACTCCATTTAGGACTGGGAAACAAACGCTAGCTCGCTTTACAAGAAACACACTCTGCTTTTGAGAAAAGAGCACTCTTCTACTCTACTGTGTTTCCTATAGGGCCAAAACAGTGTGCTTCCTCAGAAAAAAAGAACTGTGCTTCCTACACAAACGGAATATTACTAGTTCAACTCTGCTTAGGAAACTGACAAGAACAGTAGCTCCTCTTCAGTCCAATACACTGTACTTGCTGGGAACAGACGCGAGTGCTATTTTTACTGTGTATGGCAATGGGAGCGCAATAGTGACTCTTCTTACCAGAAAACAACTCTTGCTCGTAGGACCAAAAACTGCATTTGATTCACATCCATTTAGGACTGGGAAACAAACGCTAGCTAGACTTCCAAGAAACACACTCTGCTTTTGAGAAAAGATAACTCCTCTACTCTACTGTGTTTCCTATAGGGCCAGAACAGTGAGCTTGCTCAGAACAAAAGAACCGTGCTTCCTACACACACGGGCCATATCTAGTTCAACTCTGCTTAGGAAACTGACCAGAACAGTAGATCCTCTTCAGTCCAATACACTGTACTTGCTAGGAACAGACGCCAGTGCTATTTGCACTGTGAATGACAAAGGGAGCGCAATAGTGACTCTTCTTAGCAAAAACAACTCTTGCTCATAGGACCAGAAACTGCATGTGATTCAACTCTGTTTCTGACTGGGAAATAAACACTAGCTAGCCTTACAAGAAACACACTCTGCTTTTGAGAAAAGAGCACTCTTCTGCTCTACTGTGTTTACTATGGGGTCCGAAAATTGAGCTTGCTCAGAACAAAAGAACTGTGCTTCACACACACGGGCCATATCTAGTTCAACTCTGCTTAGGAAACTGACAAGAACAGTAGCTCCTCTTCTGTCCAATACACTGTACTTGCTGGGAACAGACGAGAGTGCTATTTGCACTGTGTATGACAATGGTAGCACAATAGTGACTCTTCTTACCAGAAAACAACTCTTGCTCGTAGGACCAGAAACTGCATGTGATTCAACTCCGTTTAGGACTGGGAATCAAACACTAGCTTGCCTTACAAGAAACACTTTCTGCTTTTGAGAAAAGAGCACTCTTCTACTCTACTGTGTTTCCTATAGGGCCAGAACAGTGAGCTTGCTCAGAACAAAAGAACTGTGCTTCCTACACACACGTGCCATATCTAGTTCAACTCTGCTTAGGAAACTGACAAGAACAGTAGCTCCTCTTCAGTCCAATACACTGTACATGCTGGGAACAGACGCCAGTGCTATTTGCCCTGTGTATGACAGAGGGAGCACAATAGTGATTCTTCTTACCAGAAAACAATTCTAGCTCGTAGGACCAGAAACTGCATGTGATTCAACTCCCATTTATAACTGGGAAACAAATGCTAGCTCGCATTACAAGAAACCCACTCTGCTTTTGAGAAAAGAGCATTCTTCTACTCTACTGTGTTTCCTATGGGTTCCGAACAGTGAGCTTTCTCAAAACAAAAGAACTGTGCTTCCTAAACACACGGCAATATCTAGTTCAACTCTGGTTAGGAAACTGACAAGAACAGTAGCTCCTCTTCAGGCCAATACACTGTACATGCTGGGAACAGACGCCAGTGCTATTTGCCCTGTGCATGAAAGTGGGAGCGCAATAGTGACTCTTCATACCAGAAAATAACTCTTGCTCGTAGGACCAGAATATGCATGTGATTCAACTCCCATTTAGAACTGGGAAACAAACGCTAGGTCGCCTTACAGGAAACACACTCTGCTTTTGAGAAAAGAGCACTCTTCTACTCTACTGTGTTTCCTATGGGGTCCGAACAATGAGCTTGCTCAGAAAAAAGAACTGTGCTTCCTACACACACGGGCCATATCTAGTTCAACTCTGCTTAGGAAACTGACAAGAACAGTAATTCCTCTTCAGTCCAATACACTGTACTTGCTGGGAACAGACGCGAGTGCTATTTATACTGTGTATGGCAACGGGAGCGCAATAGTGACTCTTCTTACCAGAAAACAACTCTTGCTCATAGGACCAAAAACTGCCTTTGATTCACCTCCATTTAGGACAGGGAAACAAACGCTAGCTAGACTTACAAGAAACACATTCTGCTTTTGAGAAAAGAGCACTCCTCTACTATACAGTGTTTCCTATAGGGCCAGAACATTGAGCTTGCTCAGAACAAAAGAACTGTGCTTCCTAAACACACGGGCCATATCGAGTTCAATTCTGCATACGAAACTGACAAGAACAGTAGCCTCTCTTCAGTCCAATACACTGTACTTGCTGGGAACAGATGCCAGTGCTATTTGCACTGTGTATGGCAATGGGAGCGCAATAGTGACTTTCCTTACCAGAAAGCAACTCTTGCTCATAGGACCAAAAACTGCATGTGATTCAACTCCATTTAGGACTGGGAAACAAATGCTAGCTCGCCTTACAAGTAACACACTCTGCTTTTGAGGAAGGAGCACTCTTCTACTCTACTGTGTTTCCTTTAGCGCCAGAACAGTGAGCTTGCTCAGAACAAAAGAACTGTGCTTCCTACACACACGGCCATATCTAGTTCAATTCTCCTTAGGAAACTGACAAGAGCAGTAGATCCTCTTCAGTCCAATACACTGTACTTGCTGGGAACAGAAGCGAGTCCTATTTGCACTGTGTACGGCAATGGATGCACAATAGTGACTCTTCTTAACAGAAAACAACTCTTGCTCATAGGACCAGAAACTGCATTTTATTCAACTCCACTTAGGACTCGGAAACAAACGCTAGCTCGCCTTACAAGAAACACGCTCTGCTTTGGGAAAAGGTCACACTTCTACTCTACTGTGTTTCCTATAGGGTCCGAAAAGTGAGCTTGCTCAGAACAAAAGAACCGTGCTTCTTACACACACGGGCCATATCTAGTTCAACTGTGCTTAGGAAACTGACAAGAATAGTAGATCCTCTTTAGTCCAATACACTGTACTTGCTGGGAACAGACGCCAGTGCTATTTGCACTGTGAATGACAAAAGGAGCGCAATAGTTACTCTTCTTAGCAAAAACAACTCTTGCTGGTAGGACCAGAAACTGCATGTGATTCAACTCGATTTAGGACTGGGAAAGAAACGCTCGCTCCCCTTACAAGAAACACACTCTGCTCTTGAGAAAAGAGCACTCTTCTACTCTACTGTGTTTCCTATAGGGACAGAACAGTGAGCTTGCTCAAAACAAAAGAATTGTGCTTCCTACACAAACGGGCTATATCTAGTTCAACTCTGCTTAGGAAACTGACAAGAACAGTAGATCCCCTTCAGTGCAATACACTGTACATGCTGGGAACAGACAACAGTGCTATTTGCACTGTGTATGGCAATGGGAGCGCAATAGTGACTCTTCTTACCAGAAAACAACTCTTGCTTGTAGGAGCAGAAACTGCATGGGATTCAACTACATTTAGGACTGGGAAACAAATGCGAGCACGCCTTAAAAGAAACACACTCTGCTTTTGAGAAAAGGGCACTCCTCTACTCTACTGTGTTTCCTAAAGGGCCAGGCAAGTGAGCTTGCTCAGAACAAAAGGACTGTGCTTCCTACACACACGGGCCATATCTAGATCATTTCTGCTTAGGAAACTGACAAGAACAGTAGATCCTCTTAAGTCCAATACACTGTACTTGCTGGGAACAGATGCCAGTGCTATTTGCCCTGAGTGTGACAATGGGAGCACAATAATGACTCTTCTTACCAGAAAACAACTCTTACTCGTAGGACCAGAAACTGCATGTGATTCAACTCCATTTAGGACTGGGAAACAAACGCTAGCTCGCCTTACAAGCAACACACTCTGCTTTTGAGAAAAGAGCACTCTTCTACTCTACTGTGTTTCCTATAAGGTCCGAACATTGAGCTTGCTCAAAACAAAAGAATTGTGCTTCCTACACACACGGGCTATATCTAGTTCAACTCTGCTTAGGAAACTGACAAGAACAGTAGCTCTTCTTCAGTCCAATACACTGTACTTGCTGGGAGCAGATGCGAGTGCTATTTGCACAGTGTATGGCAAAGGGAGCGAAATAGTGACTCTTCTTACCAGAAAACAACTCTTGCTCGCAGGACCAGAAACTGCATGTGATTCAACTCCATTTAGGACTGGGAAACAAACGCTAGCTCCCCTTACAAGAAACACACTCTGCTCTTGAGAAAAGAGCACTCTTCTACTCTACTGTGTTTCCTATAGGGACAGAACAGTGAGCTTGCTCAAAACAAAAGAATTGTGCTTCCTGCACACACGGGCTATATCTAGTTCAACTCTGCTTAGGAAACTGAGAAGAACAGTAGCTCCTCTTCAGTCCAATACACTGTACTTGCTGGGAGGAGATGCGAGTGCTATTTGCGCAGTGTATGGCAAAGGGAGCGAAATAGTGACTCTTCTCACCAGAAAACAACTCTTGCTCGTAGGACTAGAAACTGCATGGGATTCAACACAGTTTCTGACTGGGAAATAAACACTAGCTAGCCTTACAAGAAACACACTCTGCTTTTGAGAAAAGAGTACTCTTCTACTCTACTGTGTTTACTATGGGGTCCGAAAATTGAGCTTGCTCAGAACAAAAGAACTGTGCTTCACACACACGGGCCATATCTAGTTCAACTCTGCTTAGGAAACGGACAAGAACAGTAGCTCCTCTTCTGTCCAATACACTGTACTTGCTGGGAACAGACGAGAGTGCTATTTGCACTGTGTATGACAATGGTAGCACAATAGTGACTCTTCTTACCAGAAAACAACTCTTGCTCGTAGGACCAGAAACTGCATGTGATTCAACTCCGTTTAGGACTGGGAATCAAACACTAGCTTGCCTTACAAGAAACACACTCTGCTTCTGAGAAAATAGCACTCTTCTACTCTTCTGTGTTTCCTATAGGGCCAGAACAGTGAGCTTGCTCAGAACAAAAGAACTGTGCTTCCTACACACACGGGCCATATCTAGTTCAACTCTGCTTAGGAAACTGACAAGAACAGTAGATTCTCTTCAGTCCAATACACTGTACTTGCTGGGAACAGACTCGAGTGCTATTTGCACTGTTTATGGCAAAGGGACCACAATAGTGACTTTCCTTACCAGAAAACTTCCCTTGCTCGTAGAACCACAAACTGCATGTGATTCCACTCCATTTAGGACTGGGAAACAAACGCTAGCTCGCTTTACAGAAACACACTCTGTTTTTGAGAAAAGAGCACTCTTCTACTCTACTGTGTTTCCTATAGGGCCAAAACAGTGTGCTTCCTCAGAACAAAAGAACTGTGCTTCCTACACAAACGGGCTATTACTAGTTCAACTCTGCTTAGGAAACTGACAAGAACAGTAGCTCCTCTTCAGTCCAATACACTGTACTTGTTGGGAAAATTCGCGTGTGCTATTTGCACTGTGTATGAGAAAGGAAGCGCAATAGTGACTTTCCTTACCAGAAAACAACTCTTGCTCGTGGGACCAAAAACTGCATGTGATTCAACTCCATTTAGGACTGGGAAACAAACGCTACCTCGGCTTACAAGCAACACACTCTGCTTTTGAGAAAAGAACACTCTTCTACTCTACTGTGTTTCGTATAGGGCCAAAATAGTTAGCTTGCTCAGAACAAAAGAACTGTGCTTCATACACACACGGCCATATCTAGTTCAATTCTGCTTAGGAAACTGACAAGAACAGTAGATCCTCTTCAGTCCAATAGACTGTACATGCTGGGAACAGACGCCAGTGCTATTTGCCCTGTGTATGACAATGGGAGCGCAATAGTGACTCTTCTTACCAGAAAACAACTCTTGCTCGTAGGACCAGAAACTGCATGTGATTCAACTCCATTTAGGACTGGGAAACAAACACTAGCTCGCCTTACAAGAAACATACTCTGCTTTTGAGAAAAGAGCACTCTTCTACTCTACTGTGTTTCCTATGGGGTCCGAACAGTGAGCTTGCTCAGAACAAAAGAACTGTGCTTCCTACATACAAAGGCCATATCTAGTTCAACTCTGCTTAGGAAACTGACAAGAACAGTATATCCTCTTAGTCCAATACACTGTAGTTGCTGGGAACAGACGCTAGTGCTATTTGCACTGTATACGGCAATGGATGCACAATAGTGACTCTACTTAGCAGAAAACAACTCTTGCTCTTTGGACCTGAAACTGCATTTGATTCAATCCACTTAGTGATGGGAAACAAACGCTAGCTCGCCTTACAAGAAACACGCTCTGCTTTTGAGAATAGGGCACACATCTACTCTACTGTGTTTCCAATGGGGTCCGAACAATGAGCTTGCTCAGAACAAAAGAACTGTGCTTCCTACACAAACGGGCCATATCTAGTTCAACTCTGCTTAGGAAACTGACAGGAACAGTAGATCCTCTTCATTCCAATACACTGTACTTGCTGGGAACAGACGCCTGTGCTATTTGCACTGTGTATGAATATGGGAGCGCAATAGTGACTCTTCTTACCAGAAAACAACTCTTGCTCGTAGGACCAGAAACTGCATGGGATTCAACTCCATTTAGCACTGGGAAACAAACGCTAGCTCGCCTTACAAGAAACACACTCTTCATTTGAGAAAAGAGCACTCTTTTATTCTACTGTGTTTCCTGTAGGGCCAAAACAGAGAGCTTGCTCAGAAAAAAAGAACTGTGCTTCCTACACACACGGGTCATATCTAGTTCAACTCTGCTTAGGAACCTGACAAGAACAGTAGATCCTCTTCAGTCTAATACACTGTACATGCTGGGAACACACGACAGTGCTATTTGCCCTGTGTATGACAATGGAAGCCCAATAGTGACTCTTCTTACCAGAAAAAAACTCTTGCTCATAGGACCAGAAACTGCATGTTATTCAACTCCACTTAGGACTAGGAAACAAACGCTAGCTCGCCTTAAAAGAAACACGCTCTGCTTTGAGAAAAGGTCACACTTCTACTCTACTGTGTTTCCTATAGGGTCTGAACTGTGAGCTTGCTCAGAACAAAAGAACCGTGCTTCCTACACACACGGGCCATATCTAGTTCAACTCTGCTTAGGAAACTGAGAAGAACAGTAGATCCTCTTCAGTCCAATACACTGTACTTGCTGGGAACAGACGCCAGTGCTATTTGCCCTGTGTATTACAATGGGAGCGCAATAGTGACTCTTCTTACCACAAAACAACTCTTGCTCGTAGGACCAGAAACTGCATGTGATTCAACTCCATTTACGACTGGGAAACAAACGCTAGCTCGCCTTCCAAGAAACACACTCTGATTTTGAGAAAAGAGCACTCTTCTACTCTACTGTGTTGCCTATAGGGTCCGAACAGTGAGCTAGCTCAGAACAAAAGGACTGTGCTTCCTACACACACGGGCTATATCTAGTTCAACTCTGCTTAGGAAACTGACAAGAACAGTAGCTCCTCTTCAGTCCAATACACTGTACTTGTTGGGAAAATTCGCGTGTGCTATTTGCACTGTGTATGAGAAAGGGAGCGCAATAGTGACTTTCCTTACCAGAAAACAACTCTTGCTCGTGGGACCAAAAACTGCATGTGATTCAACTCCATTTAGGACTGGGAAACAAACGCTACCTCGGCTTACAAGCAACACACTCTGCTTTTGAGAAAAGAACACTCTTCTACTCTACTGTGTTTCGTATAGGGCCACAATAGTTAGCTTGCTCAGAACAAAAGAACTGTGCTTCATACACACACGGCCATATCTAGTTCAATTCTGCTTAGGAAACTGACAAGAACAGTAGATCCTCTTCAGTCCAATAGACTGTACATGCTGGGAACAGACGCCAGTGCTATTTGCCCTGTGTATGACAATGGGAGCGCAATAGTGACTCTTCTTACCAGAAAACAACTCTTGCTCGTAGGACCAGAAACTGCATGTGATTCAACTCCATTTAGGACTGGGAAACAAACACTAGCTCGCCTTACAAGAAACATACTCTGCTTTTGAGAAAAGAGCACTCTTCTACTCTACTGTGTTTCCTATGGGGTCCGAACAGTCAGCTTGCTCAGAACAAAAGAACTGTGCTTCCTACATACAAAGGCCATATCTAGTTCAACTCTGCTTAGGAAACTGACAAGAACAGTATATCCTCTTAGTCCAATACACTGTAGTTGCTGGGAACAGACGCTAGTGCTATTTGCACTGTATACGGCAATGGATGCACAATAGTGACTCTACTTAGCAGAAAACAACTCTTGCTCTTTGGACCTGAAACTGCATTTGATTCAATCCACTTAGTGATGGGAAACAAACGCTAGCTCGCCTTACAAGAAACACGCTCTGCTTTTGAGAATAGGGCACACATCTACTCTACTGTGTTTCCAATGGGGTCCGAACAATGAGCTTGCTCAGAACAAAAGAACTGTGCTTCCTTCACAAACGGGCCATATCTAGTTCAACTCTGCTTAGGAAACTGACAGGAACAGTAGATCCTCTTCATTCCAATACACTGTACTTGCTGGGAACAGACGCCTGTGCTATTTGCACTGTGTATGAATATGGGAGCGCAATAGTGACTCTTCTTACCAGAAAACAACTCTTGCTCGTAGGACCAGAAACTGCATGGGATTCAACTCCATTTAGCACTGGGAAACAAACGCTAGCTCGCCTTACAAGAAACACACTCTTCATTTGAGAAAAGAGCACTCTTTTATTCTACTGTGTTTCCTGTAGGGCCAAAACAGAGAGCTTGCTCAGAAAAAAAGAACTGTGCTTCCTACACACACGGGTCATATCTAGTTCAACTCTGCTTAGGAACCTGACAAGAACAGTAGATCCTCTTCAGTCTAATACACTGTACATGCTGGGAACACACGACAGTGCTATTTGCCCTGTGTATGACAATGGAAGCCCAATAGTGACTCTTCTTACCAGAAAAAAACTCTTGCTCATAGGACCAGAAACTGCATGTTATTCAACTCCACTTAGGACTAGGAAACAAACGCTAGCTCGCCTTAAAAGAAACACGCTCTGCTTTGAGAAAAGGTCACACTTCTACTCTACTGTGTTTCCTATAGGGTCTGAACTGTGAGCTTGCTCAGAACAAAAGAACCGTGCTTCCTACACACACGGGCCATATCTAGTTCAACTCTGCTTAGGAAACTGAGAAGAACAGTAGATCCTCTTCAGTCCAATACACTGTACTTGCTGGGAACAGACGCCAGTGCTATTTGCCCTGTGTATTACAATGGGAGCGCAATAGTGACTCTTCTTACCACAAAACAACTCTTGCTCGTAGGACCAGAAACTGCATGTGATTCAACTCCATTTACGACTGGGAAACAAACGCTAGCTCGCCTTCCAGGAAACACACTCTGATTTTGAGAAAAGAGCACTCTTCTACTCTACTGTGTTGCCTATAGGGTCCGAACAGTGAGCTAGCTCAGAACAAAAGGACTGTGCTTCCTACACACACGGGCTATATCTAGTTCAACTCTGCTTAGGAAACTGACAGAACAGTAGCTCCTCTTCAGTGCAATACACTGTACATGCTGGGAACAGACGCCAGTGCTATTTGCCCTGTGTATGACAATGGGAACGCAAAAGTAATTCTTCTTACTAGAAAACACCTCTTGCTCATAGGACCAGAAACTGCATGTGATAAACTCCATTTAGGAATGGGAAACAAACACTAGCTCGTCTTACAATAAACACACTCTGCTTTTGAGATAAGAGCACTCTTCCACTATTCTGTTTTTCCTATTGGGCCACAACAGTGAGCTTGCTCAGAACAAAAGAACTGTGCTTCCTCCACACACGGGCCATATATAGTTTAACTCTGCTTAGGAAACTGACAAGAACAGTAGATCCTCTTCAGTCCAATACACTGTACTTGCTGGGAACAGACTCGAGTGCTATTTGCACTGTATACGGCAATGGATGCACAATAGTGACTCTATTTACCAGAAAACAACTCTTGCTCTTTGGACCTGAAACTGCATTTGATTCAATCCACTTAGTGATGGGAAACAAACGCTAGCTCGCCTTACAAGAAACACGCTCTGCTTTTGAGAATAGGGCACACATCTACTCTACTGTGTTTCCAATGGGGTCCGAACAGTGAGCTTGCTCAGAACAAAAGAACTGTGCTTCCTCCACACACTGGCCATATCTAGTTCAATTCTGCTTAGGAAACTGACAGGAACAGTAAATCCTCTTCAGTCCAATACACTGTACTTGCTGGGAACAGACGCCTGTGCTATTTGCACTGTGTATGAATATGGGAGCACAATAGTGACTCTTCTTACCAGAAAACAACTCTTGCTCGTAGGACCAGAAACTGCATGGGATTCAACTCCATTTAGCACTGGGAAACAAATGCTAGCTCGCCTTACTAGAAACACACTCTACTTTTGAGAAAAGAACACTCTTCTACTCTGCTGTGTTTCCTATAGGGCCAAAACAGTGAGCTTGCTCAGAACAAAAAAACTGTGCTTCCTACACACACGGCCATAGCTAGTTCAATTCTGCTTAGGAAACTGACAATAACAGTAGATCCCCTTCAGTCCAATACACTGAACATGCTGGGAACAGAAGCCAGTGCAATTTGCACTGTTTATGACAATGAGAGCACAATAGTGACTCTCCTTACCAGAAAACAGCTCTTGCTCGTAGGACCAGAAACTGCATGTGATTCAACTCCATTTAGGACTGGGAAACAAACGCAAGCTCTCCTTACAAGAAACACACTCTGCTTTTTAGAAAAGAGCACTCTTCTACTCTAATGTGTTTCCTATGGGGACCGAAAAGTGAGCTTGCTCAGAACAAAAGAACTGTGCTTCCTTCACACACGGGCCATATCTAGTTCAACTCTGCTTAGGAATCTGACAAGAACAGTAGCTCCTCTTCAGTCCAATACACATTACTTGCTGGGAACAGACGCGAGTGCTATTTGCAGTGTGTATTGCAATGGGAGTGCAATAGTGACTCTTCTTACCAGGAAACAACTCTTGCTCATAGGACGAAAAACTGCATTTAGGACTGGGAAACAAACGCTGGCTCGCCTTACAAGAAACACACTCTGCTTTTGAGAAAAGAGCACTCTTCTACTCTACTGTGTTTCCTATGGGGTCCGAACAGTGAGCTTGCTCAGAACAAACGAACTGTGCTTCCTACACACACGGGCTATATCTAGTTCAACTCTGCTTAGGAAAATGACAAGAACAATACCTCCTCTTCAGTCCAATACACTGTACTTGTTGGGAAAATTCGCGTGTGCTATTTGCACTGTGTATGAGAAAGGGAGCGCAATAGTGACTTTCCTTACCAGAAAACAACTCTTGCTCGTGGGACCAAAAACTGCATGTGATTCAACTCCATTTAGGACTGGGAAACAAACGCTACCTCGGCTTACAAGAAACACACTCTGCTTTTGAGAAAAGAACACTCTTCTACTCTACTGTGTTTCGTATAGGGCCAAAATAGTTAGCTTGCTCAGAACAAAAGAACTGTGCTTCATACACACACGGCCATATCTAGTTCAATTCTGCTTAGGAAACTGACAAGAACAGTAGATCCTCTTCAGTCCAATAGACTGTACATGCTGGGAACAGACGCCAGTGCTATTTGCCCTGTGTATGACAATGGGTGCGCAATAGTGACTCTTCTTACCAGAAAACAACTCTTGCTCGTAGGACCAGAAACTGCATGTGATTCAACTCCATTTAGGACTGGGAAACAAACACTAGCTCGCCTTACAAGAAACATACTCTGCTTTTGAGAAAAGAGCACTCTTCTACTCTACTGTGTTTCCTATGGGGTCTGAACAGTCAGCTTGCTCAGAACAAAAGAACTGTGCTTCCTACATACAAAGGCCATATCTAGTTCAACTCTGCTTAGGAAACTGACAAGAACAGTATATCCTCTTAGTCCAATACACTGTACTTGCTGGGAACAGACGCGAGTGCTATTTGCACTGTATATGGCAATGGATGCACAATAGTGACTCTACTTACCAGAAAACAACTCTTGCTCTTTGGACCTGAAACTGCATTTGATTCAATCCACTTAGTGATGGGAAACAAACGCTAGCTCGCCTTACAAGAAACACGCTCTGCTTTTGAGAATAGGGCACACATCTACTCTACTGTGTTTCCAATGGGGTCCGAACAGTGAGCTTGCTCAGAACAACAGAACTGTGCTTCCTACACACACGGGCCATATCTAGTTCAACTCTGCTTAGGAAACTGACAGGAACAGTAGATCCTCTTCATTCCAATACACTGTACTTGCTGGGAACAGACGCCTGTGCTATTTGCACAAGTATGAATATGGGACCGCAATAGTGACTCTTCTTACCAGAAAACAACTCTTGCTCGTAGGACCAGAAACTGCATGGGATTCAACTCCATTTAGCACTGGGAAACAAACGCTAGCTCGCCTTACAAGAAACACACTCTTCTTTTGAGAAAAGAGCACTCTTTTATTCTACTGTGTTTCCTGTAGGGCCAAAACAGAGAGCTTGCTCAGAAAAAAAGAACTGTGCTTCCTACACACACGGGTCATATCTAGTTCAACTCTGCTTAGGAACCTGACAAGAACAGTAGATCCTCTTCAGTCTAATACACTGTACATGCTGGGAACAGACGACAGTGCTATTTGCCCTGTGTATGACAATGGAAGCCCAATAGTGACTCTTCTTACCAGAAAAAAACTCCTGCTCATAGGACCAGAAACTGCATGTTATTCAACTCCACTTAGGACTGGAAAACAAACGCTAGCTCGCCTTACAAGAAACACGCTCTGCTTTGAGAAAAGGTCACACTTCTACTCTACTGTGTTTCCTATAGGGCCAGATCAGTGAGCTTGCTAAGAACAAAAGAACCGTGCTTCCTACACACACGGGCCATATCTAGTTCAAATCTGCTTAGGAAACGGACAAGAACAGTAGATCCTCTTCAGTCCAAACACTGTACTTGCTGGGAACAGACGCCAGTGCTATTTGCACTGTGTATGGCAATGAGAGTGCAATAGTGAGTCTTCTTACCAGAAAACAACTCTTGCTCGTAGGACCAGAAACTGCATGTGATTCAACTCCATTTAGGACTGGGAAACAAACGCTAGCTTGCCTTCCAAGAAACACACTCTGATTTTGAGAAAAGAGCACTCTTCTACTCTACTGTGTTGCCTATGGGGTCCGAACAGTGAGCTAGCTCAGAACAAAAGGACTGTGCTTCCTACACACACGGGCTATATCTAGTTCAACTCTGCTTAGGAAACTGACAAGAACAGTAGCTCCTCTTCATTGCAATACACTGTACATGCTTGGAACAGACGCCAGTGCTATTTGCCCTGTGTATGACAATGGGAGCGCAAAAGTGATTCTTCTTACTAGAAATAACCTCTTGCTCGTAGGACCAGAAACTGCATGTGATAAACTCCATTTAGGACTGGGAAACAAATGCGAGCACGCCTTACAAGAAACACACTCTGCTTTTGAGAAAAGGGCACTCCTCTACTCTACTGTGTTTCCTAAAGGGCCAGGCAAGTGAGCTTGCTCAGAACAAAAGAACTGTGCTTCCTACATACAAGGGCCATATCTAGTTCAACTCTGCTTAGGAAACTGACAAGAACAATAGCTCCTCTTCAGTACAATACACTGTACTTGCTGGGATCAGACGCGAGTGCTCTTTGCACTGTGCATGGCAATGGGAGCACAATAGTGTCTTTCCTTACCAGAAAACCACTCTTGTTCGTGGGAACAACAACTGCATGTGATTCAACTCCATTTAGGACTGGAAAACAAACGCTAGCTCGTCTTACAAGAAACACACTCTGCTTTTGAGAAAAGAGCACTCTTCTACTCTACTGTGTTTCCTATAGGGCCAGAACAGTGAGCTTGCTCAGAACAAAAGAACTGTGCTTCCTACACACACGGCCATATCTAGTTCAATTCTGCTTAGGAAGCTGACAAGAACAGTAGATCCTCTTCAGTTCAATACACTGTACATGCTGGGAACAGACGACAGTGCTATTTGCCCTTTGTATGACAATGGGAGGACAATAGAGACTCTTGTTACCAGAAAACAAATATTTCTCGTAGGACCAGAAACTGCATGTGATTCAACTCCATGTATGACTGGGAAACAAACGCTAGCTCGCCTTACAAGAAACAAACTCTGGTTTTTAGAAAAGAGCACTCTTCTACTCTAATGTGTTTCCTAAGGGGTCCAAACAGTGAGCTTGCTCAGAAAAAAATAACTGTGCTTCCTACACACACGGGCTATATCTAGTTCAACTCTGCTTAGGAAACTGACAAGAACAGTAGCTCCTCTTCATTCCAATACACTGTACTTCCTGGGAACAGACGCGAGTGCTATTTGCACTGTGTATGGCAATGGGAACACAATAGTGACTCTTCTTACCAGAAAACAACTCTTTCTCGTAGGACAAGAAACTGCATGTGATTTTACTCCATTTAGGACTGGCAAACAAACGCTACCTCGCCTTACGAGAAACACACTCTGCTTTTGAGAAAAGAGCACTCTTCTATTCTACTGTGTTTCCTATGGGGTCCGAACAGTCAGCTTGCTCAGAACAAAAGAACTGTGCTTCATACAAACACGGGCTATAGCTGGTTCAACTCTGCTGAGGAAACTGACAAGAACAGTAGCTCCTCTTCAGTGCAATACACTGTAAATGCTGGGAACAGACCCCAGTGCTACTTGCCCTGTGTGTGACAATGGGAGCGCAAAAGTGACTCTTCTTACTAGAAAACAACTCTTGCTCGTAGGACCAGAAACTGCATGTGATTCAACTCTATTTAGGACTGGTAAACAAACGCTAGCTCGCCTTACAAGAAACACAATCTGCTTTTGAGAAAACAGCACTCTTCTACTATACTGTTTTTCCTATTGGGCCACAACAGTGAGCTTGCTCAGAACAAAAGAACTGTGCTTCCTACACACACCTCCATATCTAGTTCAACTCTGCTTAGGAAACTGACAAGAACAGTAGATCCTCTTCAGTGCAATACACTGTACATGCTGGGTACAGACGCCAGTGCTATTTGCCCTGTGTATGACAATGGGAGCGCAACAGTGACTCTTCTTACCAGAAAACAACTCTTGCTCTTAGGACCAGAAACTGCATGTGATTCAACTCCAATTTAGGTTGGGAAACAAACGCTAGCTTGCATTACAAGAAACACACTCTGCTTTTGAGAAAAGAGCACTCTTCTACTCTACTGTGTTTCCTATGGGTTCGAACAGTGAGCTTGCTCAGAACAAAAGAACTGTGCTTCCTACACACACGGCCATATCTAGTTCAACTCTGTTTAGGAAACTGACAAGAACAGTAGCTCCTCTTCAGTCCAATACACTGTACATGCTGGGAACAGACGCCAGTGCGATTTGCACTGTGTATGGCAATGGGTGCACAATAGTGACTCTTCTTACCAGAAAACAACTCTTGCTCTTAGGACCAGAAACTGCATGTGATTCCACTCCATTTAGAACTGGGAAACAAACACTAGCTCACCTTACAAGAAACACTTTCTGCTTTTGAGAAAAGAGCACTCTTCTACTCTACTGTGTTTCCTATAGGGACAGAACAGTGTGCTTGCTCAGAACAAAAGAACTGTGCTTCCTACACACACGTGCCATATCTAGTTAAACTCTGCTTAGGAAACTGACAAGAACAGTAGCTCCTCTTTAGTCCAATACACTGTACTTGCTGGGAACAGACGCGAGGGCTATTTTTACTGTGTATGGCAATGGGAGGGCAATAGTGACTCTTCTTGCCAGAAAACAACTCTTGCTCGTAGGACCAAAAACTACATTTGATTCACCTCCATTTAGGACTGGGAAACAAACGCTAGCTAGACTTACAAGAAACACACTCTACTTTTGAGAAAAGAGCATTCCTCTACTCTACTGTGTTTCCTGTAGGGCCAGAACAGTGAGGTTGCTCAGAACAAAAGAACTGTGCTTCCTACACACACGGCCATATCTAGTTCAATTCTGCTGACGAAACTGACAAGAACAGTAGCCTCTCTTCAGTCCAATACACTGTACTTGCTGGGAACAGACGCGAGTGCTATTTGCACTGTGTATGGCAAAGGGAGCGCAGAATGGACTCTTCTTACCAGAAAACAACTCTCGCTCGTAGGACCAGAAACTGCATGTGTATTTCAACTCCATTTAGGCCTGGGAAACAAACACTAGCTCGCCTTACAAGAAACACACTCTGCTTTTGAGAAAAGAGCACTCTTCTTCTCTACTGTGTTTCCTATGGGGTCCAAACAGAGAACTTGCTCAGAACAAAAGAACTGTGCTTCCTACACACACGGGCCATATCTAGTTCAACTCTGCTGAGGAAAATGACAAGAACAGTAGCTCCTCTTCAGTCCAATACACTGTACTTGCTGGCAACAGATGCCAGTGCTATTTGCACTGTGTATGGCAATGGGAGCGCAATAGTGACTTTCCTTACAAGAAAGCAACTCTTGCTCATAGGACCAAAAACTGCATGTGATTCAACTCCATTTAGGACTGGGAAACAAATGCTAGCTCGCCTTACAAGAAACACACTCTGCTTTTGAGAAAAGAGCACTCTTCTACTCTACTGTGTTTCCTATGGGCTCCGAACAGTGAGCTTGCTCAGAACAAAAGAACTGTGCTTCCTACACACACGGTCCATATCTAGTTCAACTCTGCTTAGGAAAATGACAAGAACAATACCTCCTCTTCAGTCCAATACACTGTACTTGCTGGGAAAATTCGCGTGTGCTATTTGCACTGTGTATGAAAAAGGGAGCGCAATAGTGACTTTCCTTACCAGAAAACAACTCTTGCTCGTGGGACCAAAAACTGCATGTGATTCAACTCCATTTAGGACTGGGAAACAAACGCTAGCTCGCCTTACAAGAAACACACTCTGCTTTTGAGAAAAGAACACTCTTCTACTCTACTGTATTTCGTATAGGGCCAAAATAGTGAGCTTGCTCAGAACAAAAGAACTGTGCTTCATTCACACACGGCCATATCTAGTTCAATTCTGCTTAGGAAACTGAGAAGAACAGTAGATCCTCTTCAGTCCAATACACTGTAAGTGCTGGGAACAGACGCCAGTGCTATTTGCCCTGTGTATGACAATGGGAGTGCAATAGTGACTCTTCTTACCATAAAACAACCCTTGCTCGTAGGAACAGAAACTGCATGTGATTCAACTCCATTTAGGACTGGGAAACAAACACTAGCTCGCCTTACAAGAAACACACTCTGCTTTTGAGAATGACCACTCTTCTACTCTACTGTGTTTCCTATGGTGTCCGAACAGTCAGATTGCTCAGAACAAAAGAACTGTGCTTCCTACACACGGGCTATATATAGTTCAACTCTGCTTAGGAAACTGACAAGAACAGTAGATCCCCTTCAGTGCAAAACACTGTACATGCTGGGAACAGACGCCAGTGCTATTTGCACTGTGTATGGCAATGGGAGCGCAATAGTGACTCTTCTTACCAGAAAACAACTCTGGCTCGTAGGACCAGAAATTGCATGGGATTCAACTCCGTTTCTGACTGGGAAATAAACACTAGCTAGCCTTACAAGAAACACACTCTGCTTTTGAGAAAAGAGCACTCTTCTACTCTACTGTGTTTACTATGGTGTCCGAAAATTGAGCTTGCTCAGAACAAAAGAACTGTGCTTCACACACATGGGCCATATCTAGTTCAACTCTGCTTAGAAAACTGACAAGAACAGTAGCTCCTCTTCAGTCCAATACACTGTACTTGCTGGGAACAGACGCGAGTGCTATTTGCACTGTTTATGGCAAAGGGAACACAATAGTGACTTTCCTTACCAGAAAACATCCCTTGCTCGTAGGACCAGAAACTGCATGTGATTCCACTCCATTTAGGACTGGGAAACAAACGCTACCTCGCTTTACAAAAAACACACTCTGCTTTTGAGAAAAGAGCACTCTTCTACTCTACTGTGTTTCCTATAGGGCCAAAACAGTGTGCTTCCTCAGAACAAAAGAACTGTGCTTCCTACACAAACGGGCTATTACTAGTTCAACTCTGCTTAGGAAACTGACAAGAACAGTAGATCCTCTTCAATCCAATACACTGTACATGCTGGGAACAGATGCCAGTGCTATTTGCTCTGTGTATGACAATGGGAGGGCAATAGTGACTCTTCTTACCAGAAAACAATTCTTGCTACTAGGATCAGAAACTGAATGTGATTCAACTCCATTTAGGACTGGGAAACAAACGCTAGCTCGCCTTACAAGAAACACACTCTGCTTTTGAGAAAAGAGCACTCTTCTACTCTACTGTGTTTCCTATGGGGTCTGAAGAGTGAGCTTGCTCAGAACAAAAGAACTGTGCTTCCTAAACACACGGGCCATATCTAGTTCAACTCTGCTTAGGAAACTAACAAGAACAGTAGCTCTTCTTCTGTGCAATACACTGTACTTGCTGGGAACAGACGTGAGTGCTATTTGCACTGTGTATGGCAATGGTAGCACAATAGTGACTCTTCTTACCAGAAAACAACTCTTGCTCGTAGGACCAGAAACTGCATGTGATTCAACTCCATTTAGGACTGGGAAAAAAACGCTAGCTCGCCTTAAAAGAACCACACTCTGCTTCTGAGAAAAGAGCACTCTTCTACTCTTCTGTGTTTTCTATAGGGCCAGAACAGTGAGCTTGCTCAGAACAAAAGAACTGTGCTTCCTACACACACGGGCCATGTCTAGTTCAACTCTGCTTAGGAAACTGACAAGAACAGTAGCTCCTCTTTAGTCCAATACACTGTAATTGCTGGGAAAAAACGCGAGTGCTATTTGCACATTGTATGGCCAAGGGAACACAATAGTGACTTTCCTTTCAAAAAAACAACTCTTGCTTGTAGGACCAGAAACTGCATGTGATTCAACTCCTTTAAGGACTGGGAAACAAACACAAGCTCGCCTTACAAGAAACACACTCTGCTTTTGAGTAAAGAGCACTGTTCTACTTTACTGTGTTTTCTATAGGCCAGAAGAGTGAGCTTGCTCAGAACAAAAGAACTGTGCTTCCTACACTCACGGGCCATATCTAGTTCAACTCTGCTTAGGAAACTGACAAGAACAGTCGATCCTCTTCAGTCCAATACACTTTACATGCTGGGAACAGACGCCAGTGCGATTTGCCCTGTGTATGACAATGGGAGCGCAATAGTGACTCTTCTTACCATAGAACAACTCTTGCTCATAGGACCAGAAACTGCATGTGATTCAACTCCATTTATGATTGGGAAACAAACGCAAGCTCGCCTTACAAGGAACACATTCTGTTTTTGAGAAAAGAGCACTCTTCTACTCTACTGAGTTTCCTATAGGGCCAGATCAGTGAGCTTGCTAAGAACAAAAGAACTGTGCTTCCTACACACACGGGGCATATGTAGTTCAACTCTGCTTAGGAAACTGACAAGAACAGTAGCTCCTCTTCAGTCCAATACACTGTACTTGCTGGAAACAGACGCGAGTGCTATTTGCACTGTTTATGGCAAAGGGAGCACAATAGTGACTTTCCTTACCAGAAAACATCCCTTGCTCGTAGGACCAGAAACTGCATGTGACTCAACTCCATTTAGGACTGGGAAACAAACGCTAGCTCGACTTCCAAGAAACACACTCTGCTTTTGAGAATAGAGCACTCTTCTATTCTACTGTGTTTCCTATGGGGTCCGAACAGTGAGCTTGCTCAGAACAAAAGAACTGTGCTTCCTACACACACAGGCCATATCTAGTTCAACTCTGCTGAGGAAAATGACAAGAACAGTAGCTCCTCTTCAGTCCAATACACTGTACTTGCTGGCAACAGATGCCAGTGCTATTTGCACTGTGTATGGCAATGGGAGCGCAATAGTGACTTTCCTTACAAGAAAGCAACTCTTGCTCATAGGACCAAAAACTGCATGTGATTCAACTCCATTTAGGACTGGGAAACAAATGCTAGCTCGCCTTACAAGAAACACACTCTGCTTTTGAGAAAAGAGCACTCTTCTACTCTACTGTGTTTCCTATGGGCTCCGAACAGTGAGCTTGCTCAGAACAAAAGAACTGTGCTTCCTACACACACGGTCCATATCTAGTTCAACTCTGCTTAGGAAAATGACAAGAACAATACCTCCTCTTCAGTCCAATACACTGTACTTGCTGGGAAAATTCGCGTGTGCTATTTGCACTGTGTATGAAAAAGGGAGCGCAATAGTGACTTTCCTTACCAGAAAACAACTCTTGCTCGTGGGACCAAAAACTGCATGTGATTCAACTCCATTTAGGACTGGGAAACAAACGCTAGCTCGCCTTACAAGAAACACACTCTGCTTTTGAGAAAAGAACACTCTTCTACTCTACTGTATTTCGTATAGGGCCAAAATAGTGAGCTTGCTCAGAACAAAAGAACTGTGCTTCATTCACACACGGCCATATCTAGTTCAATTCTGCTTAGGAAACTGAGAAGAACAGTAGATCCTCTTCAGTCCAATACACTGTAAGTGCTGGGAACAGACGCCAGTGCTATTTGCCCTGTGTATGACAATGGGAGCGCAATAGTGACTCTTCTTACCATAAAACAACCCTTGCTCGTAGGAACAGAAACTGCATGTGATTCAACTCCATTTAGGACTGGGAAACAAACACTAGCTCGCCTTACAAGAAACACACTCTGCTTTTGAGAATGACCACTCTTCTACTCTACTGTGTTTCCTATGGTGTCTGAACAGTCAGATTGCTCAGAACAAAAGAACTGTGCTTCCTACACACGGGCTATATATAGTTCAACTCTGCTTAGGAAACTGACAAGAACAGTAGATCCCCTTCAGTGCAAAACACTGTACATGCTGGGAACAGACGCCAGTGCTATTTGCACTGTGTATGGCAATGGGAGCGCAATAGTGACTCTTCTTACCAGAAAACAACTCTTGCTCGTAGGACCAGAAATTGCATGGGATTCAACTCCGTTTCTGACTGGGAAATAAACACTAGCTAGCCTTACAAGAAACACACTCTGCTTTTGAGAAAAGAGCACTCTTCTACTCTACTGTGTTTACTATGGTGTCCGAAAATTGAGCTTGCTCAGAACAAAAGAACTGTGCTTCACACACATGGGCCATATCTAGTTCAACTCTGCTTAGAAAACTGACAAGAACAGTAGCTCCTCTTCAGTCCAATACACTGTACTTGCTGGGAACAGACGCGAGTGCTATTTGCACTGTTTATGGCAAAGGGAACACAATAGTGACTTTCCTTACCAGAAAACATCCCTTGCTCGTAGGACCAGAAACTGCATGTGATTCCACTCCATTTAGGACTGGGAAACAAACGCTACCTCGCTTTACAAGAAACACACTCTGCTTTTGAGAAAAGAGCACTCTTCTACTCTACTGTGTTTCCTATAGGGCCAAAACAGTGTGCTTCCTCAGAACAAAAGAACTGTGCTTCCTACACAAACGGGCTATTACTAGTTCAACTCTGCTTAGCAAACTGACAAGAACAGTAGATCCTCTTCAATCCAATACACTGTACATGCTGGGAACAGATGCCAGTGCTATTTGCTCTGTGTATGACAATGGGAGGGCAATAGTGACTCTTCTTACCAGAAAACAATTCTTGCTACTAGGATCATAAACTGAATGTGATTCAACTCCATTTAGGACTGGGAAACAAACGCTAGCTCGCCTTACAAGAAACACACTCTGCTTTTGAGAAAAGAGCACTCTTCTACTCTACTGTGTTTCCTATGGGGTCTGAAGAGTGAGCTTGCTCAGAACAAAAGAACTGTGCTTCCTAAACACACGGGCCATATCTAGTTCAACTCTGCTTAGGAAACTAACAAGAACAGTAGCTCTTCTTCTGTGCAATACACTGTACTTGCTGGGAACAGACGTGAGTGCTATTTGCACTGTGTATGGCAATGGTAGCACAATAGTGACTCTTCTTACCAGAAAACAACTCTTGCTCGTAGGACCAGAAACTGCATGTGATTCAACTCCATTTAGGACTGGGAAAAAAACGCTAGCTCGCCTTAAAAGAACCACACTCTGCTTCTGAGAAAAGAGCACTCTTCTACTCTTCTGTGTTTTCTATAGGGCCAGAACAGTGAGCTTGCTCAGAACAAAAGAACTGTGCTTCCTACACACACGGGCCATGTCTAGTTCAACTCTGCTTAGGAAACTGACAAGAACAGTAGCTCCTCTTTAGTCCAATACACTGTAATTGCTGGGAAAAAACGCGAGTGCTATTTGCACATTGTATGGCCAAGGGAACACAATAGTGACTTTCCTTTCAAAAAAACAACTCTTGCTTGTAGGACCAGAAACTGCATGTGATTCAACTCCTTTAAGGACTGGGAAACAAACACAAGCTCGCCTTACAAGAAACACACTCTGCTTTTGAGTAAAGAGCACTGTTCTACTTTACTGTGTTTCCTATAGGCCAGAAGAGTGAGCTTGCTCAGAACAAAAGAACTGTGCTTCCTACACTCACGGGCCATATCTAGTTCAACTCTGCTTAGGAAACTGACAAGAACAGTCGATCCTCTTCAGTCCAATACACTTTACATGCTGGGAACAGACGCCAGTGCTATTTGCCCTGTGTATGACAATGGGAGCGCAATAGTGACTCTTCTTACCATAGAACAACTCTTGCTCATAGGACCAGAAACTGCATGTGATTCAACTCCATTTATGATTGGGAAACAAACGCAAGCTCGCCTTACAAGAAACACATTCTGTTTTTGAGAAAAGAGCACTCTTCTACTCTACTGAGTTTCCTATAGGGCCAGATCAGTGAGCTTGCTAAGAACAAAAGAACTGTGCTTCCTACACACACGGGGCATATGTAGTTCAACTCTGCTTAGGAAACTGACAAGAACAGTAGCTCCTCTTCAGTCCAATACACTGTACTTGCTGGAAACAGACGCGAGTGCTATTTGCACTGTTTATGGCAAAGGGAGCACAATAGTGACTTTCCTTACCAGAAAACATCCATTGCTCGTAGGACCAGAAACTGCATGTGACTCAACTCCATTTAGGACTGGGAAACAAACGCTAGCTCGACTTCCAAGAAACACACTCTGCTTTTGAGAATAGAGCACTCTTCTATTCTACTGTGTTTCCTATGGGGTCCGAACAGTGAGCTTGCTCAGAACAAAAGAACTGTGCTTCCTACACACACGGGCCATATCTAGTTCAACTCTGCTTAGGAAACTGACAAGAACAGTAGATCCTCTTCAGTCCAATACACTGTACTTGCTGGGAACATACGCGAGTGCTATTTGCACTGTGTATGGCAAAAGGAGCACAATAGTGACTTTCCTTACCAGAAAACAACTCTTGCTCATAGGACCAGAAACTGCATGTGATTCAAATCCATTTAGGACTGGGAAACAAATGCTATTTTGCCTTAAAACAAACACACTCTGCTTTTGAGAAAAGAGCACTCTTCTACTCTACTGTGTTTCCTATAGGGCCAGAAGAGTGAGCTTGCTCAGAACAAAAGAACTGTGCTTCCTACACACACGGGCCATATCTAGTTCAACTCTGCTTAGGAAACTGACAAGAACAGTAGATCCTCTTCAGTCCAATACACTTTACATGCTGGGAACAGACGCCAGTGCTATTTGCCCTGTGTATGACAATGGGAGCACAATAGTGACTCTTCTTACCATAAAACAACTCTTGCTCGTAGGACCAGAAACTGCATGTGATTGAACTCCATTTAGGACTGGGAAACAAACGCTAGCTCGCCTTACAAGAAACACATTCTGCTTTTGAGAAAAGAGCACTCTTCTACTCTACTGTGTTTCCTATAGGGCCAGAAGAGTGAGGTTGGTCAGAACAAAAGATGTGTACTTCTAACACACACGGGCCATATCTAGTTCAACTTTGCTTAGGAAACTGACAAGAACAGTAGATCCTCTTCAGTCCAATACACTGTACATGCTGGGAACAGACGCCAGTGCTACTTGCCCTGTGTATGACAATGGGAGCGCAATAGTGACTCTTCTTACCAGAAAACAACTCTTGCTCCTATGATCAGAAACTGCATTTGATTCAATTCCATTTAGGACTGGGAAACAAACGCTAGCTTGCCTTACAAGAAACACACTCTGCTTCTGAGAAAAGAGCACTCTTCTACTCTACTGTGTTTCCTATGGGGTCCGAACAGTGAGCTTGCTCAGAACAAAAGAACTGTGCTTCCGACACACACGGGACATATCTAGTTCAACTATGCTTAGGAAACTGACAAGAACAGTAGCTCCTCTTCTGTCCAATACACTGTACTTGCAAAGAACAGTAGCGAGAGTTGTTTGCACTGTGTATGGCAATAGGAGCGCAATAGTGACTCTTCTTAACAGAAAACAACTCTTGCTCATAGGACAAGAAACTGCATGTAATTCAACTCCATTTAGTACTGGGAAACAAACGCTAGCTCACCTTACATAAACACGCTCTGCTTTTGAGAAAAGAGCACTCTTCTACTCTTCTGTGTTTTTTATAGGACCAAAACTGTGAGCTTGCTCAAAACAAATGAACTGTGCTTCCTACACACACGGGCCATATCTAGATCAATTCTGCATAGGAAACTGACAAGGACAGTAGATCCTCTTGAGTCCAATACAGTGTATGCTGGGAACAGACGCCAGAGCTATTTGCCCTGTGTATGACAATGGGAGCACAATAGTGACTCTCCTTACCAGAAAACAACTCTTGCTCGTAGGAACTGAAACTGCATGTGATTCAACTCCATTTAGGACTGAAAAACAAATGCTAGCTCAACTTAGAAGAAACACACACTGCTTTTGAGGAAAGGGCACTCTTCTTTTCTACTGTGTTTCTTATGGGGTCAGAAGAGTGAGCTTGCTCCGAACAAAAGAACTGTTCTTCCTACACACACGGGCCATATCTAGTTCAACTCTGCTTAGGAAACTGACAAGAACAGTAGCTACTCTTCAGTCCAGTATACTGTACTTGCTGGGAACAGACGCGAGTGCTATTTGCACTGTGTATGGCAATGGGAGCGCAATAGTGAGTCTTCTAAGCAGAAAACAACTCTTGCACTTAGGTCCAAAAATTGCATGTGATTCAACTCCATTTAGGACTGGGAAACAAACGCTAGCTCGCCTTAAAAGAAACACACTCTGCTTTTGAGAAAAGAGCACTCTTCTACTCTACTGTGTTTCCTATAGGGCCAGAATAGTGAGCTTGCTCAGAACAAAAGAACTGTGCGTCATACACACGGGCTATATCTAGTTCAACTCTGCTTAGGAAACTGAAAAGAACAGTAGCTCCTCTTCAGTCCAATACACTGTACTTGCTGGGAGCAGAAGCGAGTGCAATTTGCACTGTGTATGGCAATGGTAGCACAATAGTGACTCTTCTTACCAGAAAACAACTCTTGCTCGCAGGACCAGAAACTGCATGTGATTCAACCCCATTATGGACTGGGAAACAAACGCTAGCTCGCCTTACAAGAAACACACTCTGCTTTTGAGTAAAGAGCACTCATCTACTCTTCTGTGTTTCCTATAGGGCCAGAAGAGTGAGCTTGCTCTGAAAAAATGATGTGTGCTTCCTTAACACACGGGCCATATATAGTTCAACTCTGCTTAGGAAACTGACAAGAACAGTAGCTCCTCTTCAGTCTAATACACTGTACTTGCTGGGAACAGACGCGAGTGCTATTTGCCCTGTGTATGGCAATGGGAGTGCAATAGTGACTCTCCTTACCAGAAAACAACTCTTGCTCGTAGGACCAGAAACTGCATGTGATTCAACTCCTTTAGGACTTGGAAACAAACGCTATCTTGCCTTAGGAGAAACACACTCTGCTTTTGAGAAAAGAGCACTCTTCTACTCTACTGTGTTTCCTATAGGGCCAGAACAGTGAGCTTGCTCAGAACAAAAGAACTGTGCTTCCTACACACACAGGCCATATCTAGTTCAACTCTGCTTAGGAAACTGACAAGAACAGTAGCTCCTCTTCAGTCCAATACACTGTACTTGCTGGCAACAGATGCCAGTGCTATTTGCACTGTGTATGGCAATGGGAGCGCAATAGTGACTTTCCTTACAAGAAAGCAACTCTTGCTCATAGGACCAAAAACTGCATGTGATTCAACTCCATTTAGGACTGGGAAACAAATGCTAGCTCGCCTTACAAGAAACACACTCTGCTTTTGAGAAAAGAGCACTCTTCTACTCTACTGTGTTTCCTATGGGCTCCGAACAGTGAGCTTGCTCAGAACAAAAGAACTGTGCTTCCTACACACACGGTCCATATCTAGTTCAACTCTGCTTAGGAAAATGACAAGAACAATACCTCCTCTTCAGTCCAATACACTGTACTTGCTGGGAAAATTCGCGTGTGCTATTTGCACTGTGTATGAAAAAGGGAGCGCAATAGTGACTTTCCTTACCAGAAAACAACTCTTGCTCGTGGGACCAAAAACTGCATGTGATTCAACTCCATTTAGGACTGGGAAACAAACGCTAGCTCGCCTTACAAGAAACACACTCTGCTTTTGAGAAAAGAACACTCTTCTACTCTACTGTATTTCGTATAGGGCCAAAATAGTGAGCTTGCTCAGAACAAAAGAACTGTGCTTCATTCACACACGGCCATATCTAGTTCAATTCTGCTTAGGAAACTGAGAAGAACAGTAGATCCTCTTCAGTCCAATACACTGTAAGTGCTGGGAACAGACGCCAGTGCTATTTGCCCTGTGTATGACAATGGGAGCGCAATAGTGACTCTTCTTACCATAAAACAACCCTTGCTCGTAGGAACAGAAACTGCATGTGATTCAACTCCATTTAGGACTGGGAAACAAACACTAGCTCGCCTTACAAGAAACACACTCTGCTTTTGAGAATGACCACTCTTCTACTCTACTGTGTTTCCTATGGTGTCCGAACAGTCAGATTGCTCAGAACAAAAGAACTGTGCTTCCTACACACGGGCTATATATAGTTCAACTCTGCTTAAGAAACTGACAAGAACAGTAGATCCCCTTCAGTGCAAAACACTGTACATGCTGGGAACAGACGCCAGTGCTATTTGCACTGTGTATGGCAATGGGAGCGCAATAGTGACTCTTCTTACCAGAAAACAACTCTTGCTCGTAGGACCAGAAATTGCATGGGATTCAACTCCGTTTCTGACTGGGAAATAAACACTAGCTAGCCTTACAAGAAACACACTCTGCTTTTGAGAAAAGAGCACTCTTCTACTCTACTGTGTTTACTATGGTGTCCGAAAATTGAGCTTGCTCAGAACAAAAGAACTGTGCTTCACACACATGGGCCATATCTAGTTCAACTCTGCTTAGAAAACTGACAAGAACAGTAGCTCCTCTTCAGTCCAATACACTGTACTTGCTGGGAACAGACGCGAGTGCTATTTGCACTGTTTATGGCAAAGGGAACACAATAGTGACTTTCCTTACCAGAAAACATCCCTTGCTCGTAGGACCAGAAACTGCATGTGATTCCACTCCATTTAGGACTGGGAAACAAACGCTACCTCGCTTTACAAGAAACACACTCTGCTTTTGAGAAAAGAGCACTCTTCTACTCTACTGTGTTTCCTATAGGGCCAAAACAGTGTGCTTCCTCAGAACAAAAGAACTGTGCTTCCTACACAAACGGGCTATTACTAGTTCAACTCTGCTTAGCAAACTGACAAGAACAGTAGATCCTCTTCAATCCAATACACTGTACATGCTGGGAACAGATGCCAGTGCTATTTGCTCTGTGTATGACAATGGGAGGGCAATAGTGACTCTTCTTACCAGAAAACAATTCTTGCTACTAGGATCATAAACTGAATGTGATTCAACTCCATTTAGGACTGGGAAACAAACGCTAGCTCGCCTTACAAGAAACACACTCTGCTTTTGAGAAAAGAGCACTCTTCTACTCTACTGTGTTTCCTATGGGGTCTGAAGAGTGAGCTTGCTCAGAACAAAAGAACTGTGCTTCCTAAACACACGGGCCATATCTAGTTCAACTCTGCTTAGGAAACTAACAAGAACAGTAGCTCTTCTTCTGTGCAATACACTGTACTTGCTGGGAACAGACGTGAGTGCTATTTGCACTGTGTATGGCAATGGTAGCACAATAGTGACTCTTCTTACCAGAAAACAACTCTTGCTCGTAGGACCAGAAACTGCATGTGATTCAACTCCATTTAGGACTGGGAAAAAAACGCTAGCTCGCCTTAAAAGAACCACACTCTGCTTCTGAGAAAAGAGCACTCTTCTACTCTTCTGTGTTTTCTATAGGGCCAGAACAGTGAGCTTGCTCAGAACAAAAGAACTGTGCTTCCTACACACACGGGCCATGTCTAGTTCAACTCTGCTTAGGAAACTGACAAGAACAGTAGCTCCTCTTTAGTCCAATACACTGTAATTGCTGGGAAAAAACGCGAGTGCTATTTGCACATTGTATGGCCAAGGGAACACAATAGTGACTTTCCTTTCAAAAAAACAACTCTTGCTTGTAGGACCAGAAACTGCATGTGATTCAACTCCTTTAAGGACTGGGAAACAAACACAAGCTCGCCTTACAAGAAACACACTCTGCTTTTGAGTAAAGAGCACTGTTCTACTTTACTGTGTTTCCTATAGGCCAGAAGAGTGAGCTTGCTCAGAACAAAAGAACTGTGCTTCCTACACTCACGGGCCATATCTAGTTCAACTCTGCTTAGGAAACTGACAAGAACAGTCGATCCTCTTCAGTCCAATACACTTTACATGCTGGGAACAGACGCCAGTGCTATTTGCCCTGTGTATGACAATGGGAGCGCAATAGTGACTCTTCTTACCATAGAACAACTCTTGCTCATAGGACCAGAAACTGCATGTGATTCAACTCCATTTATGATTGGGAAACAAACGCAAGCTCGCCTTACAAGAAACACATTCTGTTTTTGAGAAAAGAGCACTCTTCTACTCTACTGAGTTTCCTATAGGGCCAGATCAGTGAGCTTGCTAAGAACAAAAGAACTGTGCTTCCTACACACACGGGGCATATGTAGTTCAACTCTGCTTAGGAAACTGACAAGAACAGTAGCTCCTCTTCAGTCCAATACACTGTACTTGCTGGAAACAGACGCGAGTGCTATTTGCACTGTTTATGGCAAAGGGAGCACAATAGTGACACTTCTTACCAGAAAACAACTCTTGTTCTTAGGACCAGAAACTGCATGTGACTCAACTAGATTTAGGACGGGAAAAAAACGCTAGCTCACGTTACAAGAAACACTCTCTGCTTTTGAGAAAAGAGCACTCTTCTACTCTACTGTGTTTCCTATAGGGCCAGAATAGTGAGCTTGCTCAGAACAAAAGAACTGTGCATCCTACACACACTGGCTATATCTAGTTCAACTCTGCTTAGGAAACTGACAAGAACAGTTGGTCCACTTCAGTCCAATACACTGTACTTGCTGGGAACAGACGCGAGTGCTATTTGCCCTGTGTATGACAATGGGAGCTCAATAGTGACTCTTCTTACCAGAAAAAACTCTTGCTCGTAGGACTTGAAACTGCATGTGATTCAACTCCATTTAGGACTGCAAAACAAACGCTAGCTCGCCTTACAAGAAAAACACTCTGCTTTTGAGAAAAGTGCACTCTTCTACTCTACAGTGTTTCCTATGGGGTCTGAACAGTGAGCTTGCTCAGAACAAAAGAACTTTGTTTCCTACACACACGGGCCATATCTAGTTCAACTCTACCTAGGAAAATGACAAGAACAGTAGCTCCTCTTCAGTCCAATACACTGTACTTGCTAGGAACAGACGCGAGTGCTATTTGCACTGTGTATGGCAATGGTAGAAAAATAGTGACTCTTCTTACTAGAAAAGAACTCTTGCTCGTAGGACCAGAAACTGCATGTGATTCAACTCCATTTAGGACTGGGAAACAAACGCTAGCTCACGTTACAAGAACCACACTCTGCTTCTGAAAAAGAGCACTCTTCTACTCTTCTGTGTTTCCTATAAGGCCAGAACAGTGAGCTTGCTCAGAACAAAAGAACTGTGTTTCCTACCCACACGAGCCATATCTAGTTCAACTCTGCTTAGGAAACTGACAAGAACAGTAGCTCCTCTTCAGTCCAATACACTGTACTTGCTTTGAACAGACGTGAGTGCTATTTGCACTGTTTATCGCAAAGGGAGCACAATAGTGACTTTCCTTACCAGAATACATCTTTTGCTCGTAGGACCAGAAATTGCATGTGATTCATCTCCATTTTGGACTGAGAAACAAATGCTAGCTCGCCTTACAAGAAACACACTCTGCTTTTGAGAAAAGAGCACTCTTCTACTCTACTGTGTTTCCTATAGTGCCAGAACAGTGAGCTTGCTCAGAACAAAAGAACTGTGCTTCCTACACACACGGGCCATATCTAGTTCAACTCTGCTTAGGAAACTGACAAGAGCAGCAGATCATCTTCAGTCCAATACACTGTACTTGCTGGGAACAGACGCGAGTGCTATTTGCCCTGTGTATGACAATGGGAGCGCAATAGTGACACTTCTTACCAGAAAACAACTCTTGTTCTTAGGACCAGAAACTGCATGTGGCTCAACTAGATTTAGGACGGGAAAAAAACGCTAGCTCACGTTACAAGAAACACTCTCTGCTTTTGAGAAAAGAGCACTCTTCTACTCTACTGTGTTTCCTATAGTGTACGAAAAGTGAGCTTGCTCCGAACAAAAGAACTGTGCTTGCTACACACACGGGCCATATCTAGTTCAACTCTGCTTAGGAAACTGACAAGAACAGTAGCTCCTCTTCAGTCCAATACACTGTACTTGCTGGGAACAGACGCGAGTGCTATTTGCCCTCTATATGGCAATGGGAGGACAATAGTGTCTCTTCTCTACCAGAAAACACCTCTTGCTCTTAGGACCAGAAACTGCATGGGATTCAACTCCATTTTGGACTGGGAAACAAACGCTAGCTCGCCTTACAAGAAACACACTCTGCTTTTGAGAAAAGAGCACTCTTCTACTCTACTGTGTTTCCTATAGTGTACGAAAAGTGAGCTTGCTCCGAACAAAAGAACTGTGCTTCCTACACACACGGGCCATATCTAGTTCAACTCTGCTTAGGAAACTGACAAGAACAGTAGCTACTCTTCAGTCCAGTATACTGTACTTGCTGGGAACAGACGCGAGTGCTATTTGCACTGTGTATGGCAATGGGAGCGCAATAGTGAGTCTTCTAAGCAGAAAACAACTCTTGCACTTAGGTCCAAAAATTGCATGTGATTCAACTCCATTTAGGACTGGGAAACAAACGCTAGCTCGCCTTACAAGAAACACACTCTGCTTTTGAGAAAAGAGCACTCTTCTACTCTACTGTGTTTCCTATAGGGCCAGAATAGTGAGCTTGCTCAGAACAAAAGAACTGTGCATCCTACACACACTGGCTATATCTAGTTCAACTCTGCATAGGAAACTGACAAGAACAGTTGGTCAACTTCAGTCCAATACACTGTACTTGCTGGGAACAGACGCCAGTGCTATTTGCCCTGTGTATGACAATGGGAGCTCAATAGTGACTCTTCTTACCAGAAAAATCTCTTGCTTGTAGGACCTGAAACTTCATGTGATTCAACTCCATTTAGGACTGCAAAACAAACGCTAGCTCGCCTTACAAGAAAAACACTCTGCTTTTGAGAAAAGAGCACTCTTCTACTCTACAGTGTTTCCTATGGGGTCTGAACAGTGAGCTTGCTCAGAACAAAAGAACTTTGTTTCCTACACACACGGGCCATATCTAGTTCAACTCTACCTAGGAAACTGACAAGAACAGTAGCTCCTCTTCAGTCCAATACACTGTACTTGCTGGGAACAGACGCGAGTGCTATTTGCACTGTGTATGGCAATGGTAGAAAAATAGTGACTCTTCTTACTAGAAAAGAACTCTTGCTCGTAGGACCAGAAACTGCATGTGATTCAACTCCATTTAGGACTGGGAAACAAACGCTAGCTCACGTTACAAGAACCACACTCTGCTTCTGAAAAAGAGCACTCTTCTACTCTTCTGTGTTTCCTATAAGGCCAGAACAGTGAGCTTGCTCAGAACAAAAGAACTGTGTTTCCTACCCACACGAGCCATATCTAGTTCAACTCTGCTTAGGAAACTGACAAGAACAGTAGCTCCTCTTCAGTCCAATACACTGTACTTGCTTTGAACAGACGTGAGTGCTATTTGCACTGTTTATCGCAAAGGGAGCACAATAGTGACTTTCCTTACCAGAATACATCTTTTGCTCGTAGGACCAGAAATTGCATGTGATTCATCTCCATTTTGGACTGAGAAACAAATGCTAGCTCGCCTTACAAGAAACACACTCTGCTTTTGAGAAAAGAGCACTCTTCTACTCTACTGTGTTTCCTATAGTGCCAGAACAGTGAGCTTGCTCAGAACAAAAGAACTGTGCTTCCTACACACACGGGCCATATCTAGTTCAACTCTGCTTAGGAAACTGACAAGAGCAGCAGATCATCTTCAGTCCAATACACTGTACTTGCTGGGAACAGACGCGAGTGCTATTTGCCCTGTGTATGACAATGGGAGTGCAATAGTGACACTTCTTACCAGAAAACAACTCTTGTTCTTAGGACCAGAAACTGCATGTGGCTCAACTAGATTTAGGACGGGAAAAAAACGCTAGCTCACGTTACAAGAAACACTCTCTGCTTTTGAGAAAAGAGCACTCTTCTACTCTACTGTGTTTCCTATAGTGTACGAAAAGTGAGCTTGCTCCGAACAAAAGAACTGTGCTTGCTACACACACGGGCCATATCTAGTTCAACTCTGCTTAGGAAACTGACAAGAACAGTAGCTCCTCTTCAGTCCAATACACTGTACTTGCTGGGAACAGACGCGAGTGCTATTTGCCGTCTATATGGCAATGGGAGGACAATAGTGTCTCTTCTCACCAGAAAACACCTCTTGCTCTTAGGACCAGAAACTGCATGGGATTCAACTCCATTTCGGACTGGGAAACAAACGCTAGCTCGCCTTACAAGAAACACACTCTGCTTTTGAGAAAAGAGCACTCTTCTACTCTACTGTGTTTCCTATAGTGTACGAAAAGTGAGCTTGCTCCGAACAAAAGAACTGTGCTTCCTACACACACGGGCCATATCTAGTTCAACTCTGCTTAGGAAACTGACAAGAACAGTAGCTCCTCTTCAGTCCAATACACTGTACTTGATGGGAACAGACACGAGTCCTCTTTGCACTGTGTTTGGCAATGGGAGCGCAATAGTGATTTTCCTTACCAGAAAACAACTCGTGCTCGTAGGATCAAAAACTGCACGTGATTCAACTCCATTTAGGACTGGGAAACAAATGCTAGCTCCCCTTACAAGAAAAAACACTCTGCTTTTGGGAAAAGATCACTCTTCTTTACTGTGTTTCCTATAGAGCCAGAACAGTGAGCTTACTCAGAACAAAAGAACTGTGCTTCCTACACACGGCCATATCTAGTTCAATTTTGCTTAGGAAACTAACAAGAACAGTAGATCCTCTTCAGTCCCATACACTGTACTTGCTGGGAACAGACGCGAGTACTATTTGCACTGTATGTGGCAATGGGAGCGAAATAGTGACTCTTCTTACCAAAAACAACTCTTGCTCGTAGGACCAGAAACTGCATGTGATTCAACTCCTTTTAGGACGGGAAACAAACGCTAGCTCACCTTACAAGAAACACTCTCTGCTTTTGAGAAAAGAGCACTCTTTTACTCTACTGTATTTCCTATAAGACCAGAATAGTGAGCTTGCTCACAACAAAAGAACTGTGCTTCCTACACATACGGGCTATATCTAGTTCAACTCTGCTTAGGAAACTGACAAGAACAGTAGCTCCTCTTCAGTCCAATACACTGTACATGCTGGGAACAGACGCCAGTGCTATTTGCCCTGTGTATGTCAATGGGAGCGCAATAGTGACTCTTCTTACCAGAAAACAACTCTTGCTCGTAGGACCAGAAACTGCATGTGATTCAACTCCATTTAGGACTGGGAAACAAACGCTAGCTAGCCTTACAAGAAACACACTCTGCTTTTGAGAAAAGAGCACTCTTCTACTCTACTGTGTTTCATTTGGGGTCCAAACAGTGAGCTTGCTCAGAACAAAAGAACTGTGCTTCCTACACACGGGACATATCCAGTTCAATTCTGCTTAGGAAACTGACAAGAACAGTAGATCCTCTTCAGTCCAATACACTGTACATGCAGGGGAAAGATGCTAGTGCTATTTGCAATGTGTATTACAATGGGACCGCAATAGTGACTCTTCTTACCAGAAAACATCTCTTGCTCATAGGACCACAAACTGCATGTGATTCAACTCCATTTAGGACTGCGAAACAAACGCTAGCTCGCCTGACAAGAAACACACTCTGCTTTTGAGAAAAGAGCACTCTTCTACTCTGCTGTGTTTCCTTTGGGGTCCAAACAGTGAGTTTGCTCAGAACAAAAGAACTGTGCTTCCTACATACACGGGCTATATCTAGTTCAACTCTGCTTAGGAAACTGACAAGAACAGTAGCTCCTCTTCAGTCCATTACAAGGTACTTGATGGGAACAGACGCCAGTGCTATTTGCCCTGTGTATGACATTGGGAGTTCAATAGTTACTCTTCTTACCAGAAAAAAAACTCTTGATCGTAGGACCAGAAACTGCATGTGATTCAACTCCATTTAGGACTGCGCAACAAATGCTAGCTTGCCTTACAAGAAAAACACCCTGCTTTGAGAAAAGGGCACTCTTCTACTCTAATGTGTTTCCTATGTGTTCAATCAGTGAGATTACAGTACAAAAGAACTGTGCTTCCTACACACACGGGCCATATCTAGTTCAACTCTGCTTAGGAAACTGACAAGAACAGTAGCTCCTCTTCAGTCCAATACACTGTACTTGATGGGAACAGACGCGAGTCCTCTTTGCACTGTGTTTGGCAATGGGAGCGCAATAGTGATTTTCCTTACCAGAAAACAACTCTTGCTCATAGGATCAAAACCTGCACGTGATTAAACTCCATTTAGGACTGGGAAACAAATGCTAGCTCCCCTTACAAGAAACACACTCTGCTTTTGGGAAAAGATCACTCTTCTTTACTGTGTTTCCTATAGGGCCAGAACAGTGAGCTTACTCAGAACAAAAGAACTGTGCTTCCTACACACACGGCCATATCTAGTTCAATGTTGCTTAGGAAACTAACAAGAACAGTAGATCCTCTTCAGTCCCATACACTGTACTTGCTGGGAACAGACGCGAGTGCTATTTGCACTGTATATGGCAATGGGAGCGAAATAGTGACTCTTCTTACCAAAAACAACTCTTGCTCGTAGGACCAGAAAATGCATGTGATTCAACTCTTTTTAGGACGGGAAACAAACGCTAGCTCACCTTACAAGAAACACTCTCTGCTTTTGAGAAAAGAGCACTCTTCTAATCTTCTGTATTTCCTATAGGACCAGAATAGTGAGCTTGCTCAGAACAAAAGAACTGTGCTTCCTACAAACACGGGCTATATCTAGTTCAACTCTGCTTAAGAAACTGACAAGAAGAGTAGCTCCTCTTCAGTCCAATACACTGTACTTGATGGGAACAGACGCCAGTGCTATTTGCCCTGTGTATGACAATGGGAGCTCAATAGTGACTCTTCTTACCAGAAAACAACTCTTGCTCATAGGACCAGAAACTGCATGTGATTCAACTCCATTTAGGACTGCGCAACAAACGCTAGCTTGCCTTACAAGAAAAACACTCTGCTTTTCAGAAAAGGGCACTCTTGTACTCTACAGTGTTTCCTATGGAGTCCGAACAGTGAGCTTGCTCAGAACAAAAGAACTGTGCTTCCTACACACACGGGCCATATCTAGTTCAACTCTACTTAGGAAACTGACAAGAACAGTAGCTACTCTTCAGTCCAATACACTGTACTTTCTGGGAAATGACGCAAGTGCTATTTGCACTGTGTATGTCACTGGGAGCGCAATAGTGACTTTCCTTACAGAAAACAACTTTAGCTCGTAGGACCAGAAACTGCATGTGATTCAACTCTATTTAAGACTGGGAACCAAACGCTAGCTCGCTTTACGAGAAACACACTCTGCTTTTGAGAAAAGAGCACTCTTCTACTCTACTGTGTTTCCTACAGGGCCAGAATAGTGAGCTTGCTCAGAAAAAAAGAACTGTGCTTCCTACGCACAGGGGCCATATCTAGTTCAACTCTTCTTAGGAAACTGAGAAGAACAGTAGCTCATCTTCAGTCCAATACAGTGTACTTGCTGGGAACAGATGCGAGTGCTATTTACACTATGTATGGCAATGGGAGCTCAATAGTGACTTTCCTTACCAGAAAACAACTCTAGCTCTTAGGACCAAAAACTGCATGTGATTCAACTCCATTTAGGACTGGGAAACAAACGCTAGCTCGCCTTACAAGAAACACACTCTGCTTTTGAGAAAAGAGCACTCTTCTAGTCTAATGTGTTTTTTGTAAGGCCAGAATAGTGAGCTTGCTCAGAACAAAAGAACTGTGCTTCCTACACACACCGAATATATCTAGTTCAACTCTGCTTAGGAAACTGACAAGAACAGTAGATCCTCTTCAGTCCAATACACTGTACATGCTGGGAACAGACGCCAGTGCTATTTGCCCTGTGTATGACAATGGGAGCGCAATAGTGACTCTTCTTACCAGAAAACAACTCTTGCTCGTAGGACCAGACACTGCATGTGATTCAACTCCATTTAGGACTGGGAAACAAACACTAGCTTGCCTTAGAAGAAACACACTTTGCTTTTGAGAAAAGATCACTCTTCTACTCTACTGTGTTTCCTATAGGGCCAGAACAGTGAGCTTGCTCAAAACAAAAGAACTGTGCTTCCTACACACACGGGCCATATGTAGTTTAACTCTGCTCAGGAAACTGACAAGAACAGTAGCTCCTCTTCAGTCCAATACACTGTACTTGCTGGGCACAGACGCGAGAGCTATTTGCACTGTATGTGGCAATGGGAGCACAATAGTGACTCTTCTTACCAGAAAACATCTCTTGCTCGTAGGACCAGAAATTGCATGGGATTCAACTCCATTTCAGACTGGAAAACAAACACTAGCTCGCCTTACAAGAAACACACTCTGCTTTTGAGAAAAGAGCACTCTTCTACTCTACTGTGTTTCCTATGGGGTCCGAACAGTCAGCTTGCTCAGAACAAAAGAACTGTGCTTCCTACACACAGGGGCCATATCTAGTTCAACTCTGCTTAGGAAACTGACAAGAACAGTAGCTCCTCTTCAGTCCAATACACTGTACTTGTTGGGAACAGACGCGAGTCCTCTTTGCACTGTGTGTGGCAAAGGGAGCGCAATAGTGACTTTACTTACCAGAAAACAACTCTTGATCTTAGGATCAAAAACTACATGTGATTCAACTCCATTTAGGACTGCGAAACAAACGCTAGCTCGCCTTACAAGAAACACACTCTGCTTTTGAGAAAAGAGCACTCTTCTACTCTACTGTGTTTCCTTTGGGGTCCAAACAGTGAGCTTGCTCAGAACAAAAGAACTGTGCTTCCTACACACACGGGCTATATCTAGTTCAACTCTGCTTAGGAAACTGAGAAGAACAGTAGCTCCTCTTCGGTCCAATACACTGTACTTGCTGGGAACAGACGCCAGTGCTATTTGCCCTGTGTATGACAATGGGAGTTCAATAGTGACTCTTCTTACCAGAAAACAACTCTTGCTCGTAGGACCAGAAACTGCAAGTGATTCAACTCCATTTAGGATGGAAAACAAACGCTAGCTCGCCTTACAAGAAACACTCTCTGCTTTTGAGAAAAGAGCACTCTTCTACTCTACTGTATTTCCTATAGGACCAGAATAGTGAGCTTGCTCAGAACAAAAGAACTGTGCTTCCTACACACACGGGCCATATCTAGTTCAACTCTGCTTAGGAAACTGACAAGAACAGTAGCTCCTCTTCAGTCCAATACACTGTACTTGGTGGGAACAGACGCCAGTGCTATTTGCCCTGTGTATGACAATGGGAGCTCAATAGTGACTCTTCTTACCAGAAAAAAACTCTTGCTCGTAGGACCAGAACCTGGATGTGATTCAACTCCATTTAGGACTGAGAAACAAACGCCAGCTCGCCTTACAAGAAACACACTCTGCTTTTGAGAAAAGAGCACTCTTCTACTCTACAGTGTTTCCTATGGGGTCCGAACAGTGAGCTTGCTCAGAACAAAAGAACTGTGCTTCCTACACACACCGGCCATATCTAGTTCAACTTTGCTTAGGAAACTGACAAGAACAGTAGATCCTCTTCCTTCCCATACACTGTACTTGCTGGAAACAGACGCGAGTGCTATTTGCCCTGTGTATGACAATGGGAGCACAATAGTGACTCTTCTTACCAGAAAACAATTCTTGCTCGTAGGACCAGAAACTGCATGTGATTCAACTCCATTTAGGACTTGGAAACAAACGCTAGCTCGCTTTACAAGAAAAACACTCTGCTTTTGAGAAAAGAGCACTCTTCTACTCTACTGTGTTTCCTATAGGGCCAGAATAGTGAGCTTGCTCAGAACAAAAGAACTGTGCTTCCTACACACACGGGCTATATCTAGTTCAACTCTGCTGAGGAAACTGACAAGAACAGTAGCTCCTCTTCAGTCCAATACACTGTATATGCTGGGAACAGACGCCAGTGCTATTTGCCCTGTGTATGATAATGGGAGCGCAATAGTGACTCTTCTTACCAGAAAACAACTCTTGCTCATAGGACCAGAAACTGTACGTGATTCAACTCCATTTATAACTGGGAAACAAACGCTAGCTCGCCTTACAATAAACAAACTCTGCTTTTGAGAAAAGAGCACTCTTCTAGTCTAATGTATTTTTTTGTGGGGCCAGAATAGTGAGCTTGCTCAGAACAAAAGAACTGTGCTTCCTACACACACCGACTATATCTAGTTCAACTCTGCTTAGGAAACTGACAAGAACAGTAGATCCTCTTCAGTCCAATACACTGTACATGCTGGGAATAGACGCCAGTGCTATTTGCCCTGTGTATGACAATGGGAGCGCAATAGTGACTCTTCTTACAAGAAAAACAACTCTTGCTCGTAGGACCAGAAACTGCATGTGATTCAACTCCATTTAGGACTACGCAACAAACGCTAGCTTGCCTTACAAGAAAAACACTCTGCTTTTGAGAAAAGGGCACTCTTCTACTCTAATGTGTTTCCTATGGGTTCGATCAGTGAGCTTACAGTACAAAAGAACTGTGCTCCCTACACACACGGGCCATATCTAGTTCAAATCTGCTTAGGAAAATGACAAGAACAGTAGCTCCTCTTCAGTCCAAACACTGAACTTGATGGGAACAGACGCGAGTCCTCTTTGCACTGTGTGTGGCAATGGGAGGGCAATAGTGATTTCCCTTACCAGAAAACAACTCTTGCTCGTAGGATCAAAAACTGCATGTGATTCAACTACATTTAGGACTGGGAAACAAATGCTAGCTCGCCTTACAAGAAACACACTCTGCTTTTGAGAAGAGATCACTCTTCTACTCTACTGTGTTTCCTATAGGGCCAGAACAGTGAGCTTACTCAGAACAAAAGAACTGTGCTTCCTACACACACGGCCATATCTAGTTCAATTTTGCTTAGGAAACTAACAAGAACAGTAGATCCTCTTCAGTCCCATACACTGTACTTGCTGGGAACAGACGCGAGTGCTATTTGCACTGTATATGGCAATGGGAGCGAAATAGTGACTCTTCTTACCAGAAAACAACTCTTGCTCGTATGACCAGAAACTGCATGTGATTCAACTCCTTTTAGGACGGGAAACAAACGCTAGCTCGCCTTACAAGAAACACTCTCTGCTTTTGAGAAAAGAGCACTCTTCTACTCTACTGTATTTCCTATAGGACCAGAATAGTGAGCTTGCTCACAACAAAAGAACTGTGCTTCCTACACACACGGGCTATATCTTGTTCAACTCTGCTTAGGAAACTGACAAGAACAGTAGCTCCTCTTCAGTCCAATACACTGTACTTGGTGGGAACAGACGCCAGTGCTATTTGCCCTGTGTATGACAATGGGAGATCAATAGTGACTCTTCTTACCAGAAAACAACTCTTGCTCGTAGGAACAGACACTGCATGTGATTCAACTCCATTTATGACTGGGAAACAAACACTAGCTTGTCTTACAAGAAACACACTTTGCTTTTGAGAAAAGATCACTCTTCTATTCTACTGTGTTTCCTACAGGGCCAAAACCGTGAGCTTGCTCAGAACAAAAGAACTGTGCTTCCTACACACACGGCCATATCTAGTTCAATTCTGCTTAAGAAACTGACAAGAACAGTAGATCCTCTTCCGTCCCATACACTGTACTTGCTGGGAACAGACGCCAGTGCTATTTGCCCTGTGTATGACAATGGGAGCACAATAGTGACTCTTCTTACCAGAAAAAAACTCTTGCTCATAGGACCAGAAACTGCATGTGATTCAACTCCATTTAGGACTGGGAAACAAACGCTAGCTCGCTTTACAAGAAAAACACTCTGCTTTTGAGAAAAGAGCACTCTTCTACTCTACTGTGTTTCCTATAGGGCCAGAATAGTGAGCTTGCTCAGAACAAAAGAACTGTGCTTCCTACACACACGGGCTATATCTAGTTCAACTCTCCTTAGGAATCTGACAAGAACAGTAGCTCCTCTTCAGTCCAATACACTGTATATGCTGGGAACAGACGCCAGTGCTATTTGCCCTGTGTATGGTAATGGGAGCGCAATAGTGACTCTTCTTACCAGAAAAAAACTCTTGCTCATAGGACCAGAAACTGCACGTGATTCAACTCCATTTATAACTGGGAAACAAACGCTAGCTCGCCTTACAATAAACACACTCTGCTTTTGAGAAAAGAGCACTCTTCTACTCTACTGTGTTTCCTGTACGGCCAAAACAGTGATCTTGCTCAGAACAAAAGAACTGTGCTTCCTACACACACGGGTCATATCTAGTTCAACTCTGCTTAGGAAACTTACAAGAACAGTAGATCCTCTTCAGTCCAATACACTGTACTTGCTGGGAACAGAGGGGAGTGCTATTTGTACTGTGTATGGCAAAGGGAGCACAATAGTGACTTTCCTTACCAGAAAACAAATCTTGCTCATAGGACCAAAAACTGCATATGATTCAACTCCATTTAGGACTGCGAAACAAACGCTAGCTCACCTTACAAGAAACACACTCTGCTTTTGAGAAAAGAGCACTCTTCTACTCTTCTGTGTTTCCTATAGGGCCAGAACAGAAAGCTTGCTCAGAACAAAAGAACTGTGCTTCCTACATACACGGCCATAACTAGTTCAATTCAGCTTAGGAAACTGACAAGAAAAGTAGATCCTTTTCAGTCCAATACACTGTACATGCTGCGAACAGACGGGAGTGCTATTTGTACTGTGTATGGCAATGGGAGCACACTAGTGTCTCTTCTTACCAGAAAACAACTCTTGCTCGTAGGACCAGAAACTGCATGTGATTCAACTCCATTTAGGACTGGGAAACAAACACTTGCTGGCCTTACACGAAACACGTTCTGCTTTTGAGAAAAGAGCACTCTTCTACTCTACTGTGTTTTTTATGGGTTCCGAACAGTCAGCTTGCTCAGAACAAAAGAACTGTGCTTCCTACACACACGGGCCATATCTAGTTCAATTCTGCTTAGGAAACTGACAAGAACAGTAGATCCTCTTCAGTCCAATACACTGTGCTTGATGGGAACCGACGCCAGTGCTATTTGCCCTGTGTATGACAATGTGAGCACAATAGTGACTCTTTTTACCAGAAAACAACTCTTGCTCGTAGGACCAGAAACTGCATGTGATTCAACTCCATTTAGGACTGGAAAACAAATCCTAGCTCGCCTTAGAAGAAACACACTCTGCTTTTGAGAAAAGAGCACTCTTCTACTCTACTGTGTTTCCTATGGGGTCCGAACAATGAGCTTGCTCAGAACAAAAGAACTGTGCTTCCTACAAACACGGGCCATATCTAATTCAACTCTGCTTAGTAAACTGACAAGAACAGTAGATCCTCTTCAGTCCAATACACTGTACTTGCTGGGAATAGACGCGAGTGCTATTTGTACTGTGTATGGCAATGGGAGCGCAATAGTGACTCTTTTTACTAGAAAACAGGTCTTGCTCGTAGGACCTAAAACTGAATGTTACTCAACTCCATTTAGGCCTGGGACACAAACGCTAGCTCGCCTTATAAGAAGCACACTCTGCTTTTGAGAAAAGAGCACTCTTCTACTCTACTGTGTTTCCTATAGGGCCAGAACAGTGAGCTTGATCAGAACAAAAAAACTGTGCTTCCTGCACACATGAGCCATATCTAGTTTAATTCTGCTTAGGAAACTGACAAGAATAATAGAACCTCTTCAGTCCAATACACTGTACATGCTGGTAACAGACGCCAGCATATTTGCCCTGTGTATGACAATGGGAGCGCAATAGTGACTCTTCTTACCAGAAAACACCTCTTGCTCGTAGGACCAGAAACTGCATGTGATTCAACTCCATTTAGGACTGGGAACCAAACGCTAGCTCGACTTACAAGAAAAACACTCCTCTTTAGAGAAAAGAGCACTCTTCTACTCTACTGTGATTCCTATGGGGTCTGATCATTGAGCTTGCTCAGAACAAAAGAACTGTGCTTCTTACACACACGAGCCATATCTAGTTCAACTCTGCTTAGGAAACTGACAAGAACAGTAGATCCTCTTCAGTCCAATACTATGTACTTGCTGGAAACAGACGCGAGTGCTATTTGCACTGTGTATGGCAAAGGGAGCGCAATAGTGACTTTCCTTACCAGAAAACAACTCTTGCTCGTAGCACCAAAACCTGCATGTGATTCAACTCCATTTAGGACTGGGAAACAAACGCTAGCTCGCCTTACAAGAAACACACTCTGCTTTTGAGAGAAGAGCACTCTTTTACTCTACTGTGTTTCCTATAGGGCCAGAACAGAAAGCTTGCTCAGAACAAAAGAACTGTGCTTCCTACACACACGAGCCATATCTAGTTCAACTCTGCTTAGGAAACTGACAAGAACAGTAGCTCCTCTTCAGTCCAATACACTGTACTTGCTAGGAACAGACGCGAGTTCTATTTGCACTGTGTATGGCAATGGGAACACAATAGTGACTCTTTTTACCAGAAAACAACTCTTGCTCGTAGGACCAGAAACTGCATGGGATTCAACTCCATTTAGGACTGGGAAACAAACACTAGCTCGCCTTACAAGAAACACACTCTGCTTTTGAGAAAAGGGCACTCTTCTACTCTACTGGTTTTCCTATGGGGTCCGAACTGTGAGCTTGCTCAGAACAAAAGCACTGTGCTTCCTACACAAACGGGCCATATCTAGTTCAACTCTGCTTAGGAAAATGACAAGTAGCTCCTCTTCCGTCCAATACACTGTACTCGCTGGGAACAGACGCGAGTGCTATTTGCACTGTGTGTGGCAATGGGAGCACAATAGTTACTTTTCTTAACAGAAAACATCTCTTGCTCGTAGGACCAGAAACTGCATATGATTCAACTCCATTTAGGACTGGGAAACAAACGCTAGCTCGCCTTACAAGAAACACACTCTGCTTTTGAGAAAAGAGCATTTTCTACTCTACTGTGTTTCATATATGGCCAGAACAGAGAGCTTGCTCAGAACAAAAGAACTGTGCTTCCTACACACATGGCCTTATCTAGTTCAATTCTGCATAGGAAACTGATAAGGACAGTAGATCCTCTTCTGTCCAATACACTGTACGTGCTGGGAACAGATGCCAGTGCTATTTGCCCTGTGTATAACAATGGGAGCGCAATAGTGACTCTTCTTACCAGAAAATAACTCTTGCTCGTAGGACCAGAAACTGCATGGGATTCAACTCCATTTCTGACTGGGAAACAAATACTAGCTGCCTTACAAGAAACACACTCTGCTTTTGAGAAAAGAGCACTCTTCTAGTCTACTTTGTTTTCTCTGGGATCCGAACAGTGAACTTGCTCAGAACAAAAGAACTGTGCATCCTACACACACGGGCCATATCTAGTTCAACTCTGCTTAGGAAACTGACAAGAATAGTAGATCCTCTTCAGTCCAATACACTGTACTTGCTGGGAATAGACGCTAGTGCTATTTGCACTGTGTATGACAATTGGAGCGCAATAGTGACTCTTCTTACCAGAAAACAACTCTTGCTCATAGGACCAGAAACTGCATGTGACTCAACTCCATTTAGGACTGGGAAACAAATGCTAGCTCGATTACAAGAAACACACTCTGCTTTTGAGAAAAGAGCACTCTTCTACTCTACTGTGTTTCCTATGGGGTCCGAACAGTGAGTTTGCTCAGAACAAAAGAACTGTGCTTCCTACACACACGGGACATATCTACATCAACTCTGCTTAGGAAACTGACAAGAACAGTAGCTCCTTGTCAGTCCAATACACTGTACTTGCTGGGAACAGACGCGAGTGCTATTTGCACTGTGTATGGCAATGGGAGCGCAATAGTGACTCTTCTTACCAGAAAACAACTCTTGCTCGTAGGACCTGAAACTGCATGGGATTCAACTCCATTTCTTACTGGGAAACAAACACTAGCCTGCCTTGCAAGAAACACACTCTGCTTCCGAGAAAAGAGCACTCTTCTACTCTACTGTGTTTCCTCTGGGATCCGAACATTGAGCTTGCTCAGAATAAAAGAACAGTGCTTCCTACACACACGGGCCATATCTAGTTCAACTCTGCTTAGGAAACTGACAAGAATAGTAGCTCCTCTTCAGTCCAATACCATGTACTTGGTGGGAACAGACACGAGTGCTATTTGCACTGTGTATGGCAGTGGGAGCGCAATAGTGACTTTCCTTACCAGAAAAGAACTCTTGTTCGTAGGACCAAAAACTGCATGTGATTCAACTCCATTTAGGACTGGGAAACAAACGCTAGCTCGCATTACAAGAAACACACTCTGCTTTTGAAAAAAGAGCACTCTTCTACTATACTGTTTTTCCTTTAGGCCCAGAAGAGTGAGCTTGCTCAGAACAAAAAAACTGTGCTTCCTACACACACAGGCCATATCTAGTTCAATTCTGCTGAGGAAACTGACAAGAACAATAGATCCTTTTCAGTCCAATACACTGTACATGCTGGGAACAGACGCGAGTGCTATTTGTACTGTGTATGGTAATGGGAGCGCAATAGTGACATTCCTTACCAGAAAACAAGTCTTGCTCTTAGGACCAAAAACTGCATGTGATTCAACTTCATTTAGAACTGGGAAAGAAACGCTAGCTCGCCTTACAAGAAACACACTCTGCTTTTGAAAAAAAAGAGCACTCTTCTACTCTTCTGTGTTTCCTATAGGGCCAGAACAGTGAGCTTGCACAGAACAAAAGAAGTGTGCTTCCTACACACACGGCCATATCTAGTTCAATTCTGCTTAGGATACTGACAAGAACAGTATCTCGTCTTCAGTTAAAATACACTGTATATGCTGGGAACAGACACCAATGCTATTTGCCCTGTGTATGACAATGGGAGCGCAGTAGTGACTCTTGTTACCAGAAAACAACTCTTGCTCATAGAACCAGAAACAGCATGTAACTCCACTCCATTTTGGACTGGGAAAGAAACACTAGCTCGCCTTACAAGAAACACATTCTGCTTTTGAGAAAAGAGCACTCTTCTACTCTACTGTGTTTTCTGTAGGGCCAGAACAGAAAGCTTGCTCAGAACAAAAGAACTGTGCTTCCTACACACACGGGCCATATACAGTTGAATTCTGCTTAGGAAACTGACAAGAACAGTATGTCCTCTTCAGTCAAAATACACTGTATATGCTGGGAACAGACAGCAGTGCTATTTGCCCTGTGTATGACAATGGGAGCGCAACAGTGACTCTTCTTACCAGAAAACAACTCTTGCTCATACGACCAGAAACTGCATGTGATTCAACTCCATTTAGGACTGGGAAGCAAATACTAGCTCGCCTTTCAAGAAACACAATCTAATTTTGAGAAAAGAGCACTCATCTACTCTACTGTGTTTCCTATGGTTTCTGCACAGTGTGCTTTCTCAGAACAAAAGAACTGTGTTTCCTACACACGGGACATATCTATTTCAACTCCTCTTAGGAAAATGACAAGAACAGTAGCTCCTCTTCAGTCCAATACACTGTACTTGCTGGGAACAGACGCGAGTGCTATTTTCACTATGTACGGCAATGGGTGCGCAATAGTGACTTTCCTTACCAGAAAAAACCTCTTGCTCATAGGACCTTAAACTGCAATTGCTTCAACTCCATTTAGGACTGGGAAACAAACGCTAGCTCGCCTTACAAGAAACACACTCTGCTTTTGAGAAAAGAGCACTCTTCTACTCTACTGTGCTTCCTATAGGGCCAGAACAGTGAGCTTGATCAGAACAAGAGAACTGTGCTTCCTACACACACGACCATATCTAGTTCAATTCAGCTTAGGAAACTGACAAGAACAGTAGATCCTCTTCAGTCCAATAGACTGTAAATGCTGGGAACAGACGCGAGTGCTATTTGCCCTGTGTATGACAATGGGAGCGAAATAGTGACTCTTCTTACCAGAAAACAGCTCTTGCTCATTGGACAAGAAACTGCATGGGATTCAACTCCATTTAGGACTGGGAAACAAACTCTAGCTTGCCTTACAAGAAACACACTCTGCTTTTGAGAAAAGAGCACTCTTCTACTCTACTGTGCTTCCTATACACATGGGCCATATCTAATTCAACTCTGCTTAGGAAACTGACAGGAACAGTAGCTCCTATTCAGTCCAATACAGTGTATTTGCTGGGAACAGACGCGTGTGCTATTTGCCCTGTGTATGGCAATGGGAGCACAATAGTGACTCTTCTTACCAGAAAACAACTCTTGCTCGTAGGACCAGAAACTGCATGTGATTGAACTCCATTTAGGACTGGGAAACAAACGCTAGCTCGCCTTACAAGGAACACACTCTGCTTTTGAGAAAAGAGCACTCTTCTACTCTACTGTGTTTCCTATGGGGATTGAACAGTGAGCGTGCTCAGAACAAAAAATCTGTGCTTCCTACACAAGGGCCATATCTAGTTCAACTCTGCTTAGGATACTGACAAGAACAGTAGCTCCTCTTCAGTCCAATACACTGTACTTGCTGGGAACAGACGTGAGTGCTATTTGCACTTTGTATGGCAATGGGATCGCAATAGTGACTCTTCTTACCAGAAAACAACTCTTGCTCGTAGGACCGCAAACTGCATGTGACTCAAATCCATTTAGCACTGGGAAACAAACGCTAGCTTGTCTTACAAGGAACACACTCTGCTTTTGAGAAAAGAGCACTTTCTACTCTACTGGGTTTCCTATAGGGCCAGAACAGTGAGCTTGCTCAGAACAAAAGAACTGTGCTTCCTACACACATAGGCCATATCTGGTTCAACTCTGCTTAGGAATCTGAGAAGAAAAGTAGCTCCTCTTAAGTCCAATACTCTGTAAAGGCTGGGAACACACGCGAGTGCAATTTGTAATGTGTATGGTAATGGGAGCACAATAGTGACATTCCTTACCAGAAAACAAGTCTTGCTCTTAGGACCAAAAACTGCATGTGATTCAACTTCATTTAGAACTCAGAAAGAAACGCTAGCTCGCCTTACAAGAAACACACTCTGCTTTTGAAAAAAAAGAGCACTCTTCTACTCTTCTGTGTTTCCTATAAGGCCAGAACAGTGAGCTTGCACAGAACAAAAGAAGTGTGCTTCCTACAAACACGGCCATATCTAGTTCAATTCTGCTTAGGATACTGACAAGAACAGTATCTCGTCTACAGTTAAAATACACTGTATATGCTGAGAACAGACACCAGTGCTATTTGCCCTGTGTATGACAATGGGAGCGCAATAGTGACTCTTGTTACCAGAAAACAACTCTTGCTCATAGAACCAGAAACAGCATGTAAGTCCACTCCATTTTGGACTGGGAAAGAAACACTAGCTCGCCTTACAAGAAACACATTCTGCTTTTGAGAAAAGAGCACTCTTCTACTCTACTGTGTGTCCAATAGGGCCAGAACAGAAAGCTTGCTCAGAACAAAAGAACTGTGCTTCTTACACACACGGGCCATATCCAGTTGAATTCTGCTTAGGAAACTGACAAGAACAGTATGTGCTCTTCAGTCAAAATACACTGTATATGCTGGGAACAGACACCAGTGCTATTTGCCCTGTGTATGACAATGGGAGCGCAACAGTGACTCTTCTTACCAGAAAACAACTCTTGCTCATACGACCAGAAACTGCATGTGATTCAACTCCATTTAGGACTGGGAAACAAACGCTAGCTCGCCTTACAAGAAACACACTCTGCTTTTGAGAAAAGAGCACTCTTCTACTCTACTGTGTTTCCTATAGGGTCAAAACAGTGAGCTTGCTCAGAACATAATAACTTTGCTTTCTACACACACGGGCCATATCTAGTTCAACTCTGCTTAGGAAACTGACAAGAACAGTAGCTCCTCTTCAGTCCAATACACTGTACTTGCTGGGAACAGACGCAAGTGCTATTTGAACTGTGTATGGCAATGGGAGCGCAATAGTGACTTTCCTTACCAGTAAACAACTCTTGCTCGTAAGACCAGAAACTGCATGTGATTCAACTCCATTTAGAACTGGGAAACAAACGCTAGCTCGCCTTACAAGAAACACACTCTGCTTTTGAGAAAAGAGCACTCTTCTACTCTACTGTGTTTCCTATAGGGCCAGAACATTGAGCTTGCTCAGAACAAAATAACTGAGCTTCCTACATACATGGCCATATCTAGTTCAATTCTGCTGAGGAAACTGACAAGAACAATAGATCCTTTTCAGTCCAATACACTGTACATGCTGGGAACAGACGCGAGTGCTATTTGTACTGTGTATGGCAATGGGAGCCCAATAGTGACTCTTCTTACCAGAAAACTACTCTTGCTCGTGGGACCAAAAACTGCATGTGACTCAACTCCATTTAGGACTGGGAAACAAACGCTAGCTCTGCTCACAAGAAACACACTCTGCTTTTGAGAAAAGAGCACTCTTCTACTCTACTGTGCTTCCTATAGGGCCAGAACAGTGAGCTTGATCAGAACAAGAGAACTGTGCTTCCTACACACACGGCCATATCTAGTTCAACTCTGCTTAGGAAACTGACAAGAACAGTAGATCCTCTTCAGTCCAATATACTGTACATGCTGGGAACAGACGCGAGTGCTATTTGCCCTGTGTACGACAATGGGAGCGCAATAGTGACTCTTCTTACCAGAAAACAGCTCTTGCTCGTTGGACAAGAAACTGCATGGGATTCAACTCCATTTAGGACTGGGAAACAAACTCTAACTTGCCTTACAAGATACACACTCTGCTTTTGAGAAAAGAGCACTCTTCTACTCTACTGTGTTTCCTATGTGGTCCGAACAGTGAATTGCTCAGAACAAAAGAACTGTGCTTCCTATACACATGGGCCATATCTAATTCAACTCTGCTTAGGAAACTGACAGGAACAGTAGCTCCTCTTCAGTCCAATACAGAGTATTTGCTGGGAACAGACGCGTGTGCTATTTGCTCTGTGTATGGCAATGGGAGCGCAATAGTGACTCTTCTTACCAGAAAACAACTCTTGCTCATAGGACCACAAACTGCATGTGACTCAACTCCATTTAGGACAGGGAAACAAACGCCAGCTCACCTTCCAAAAAACACACTCTGCTTTTGTGAAAAGAGCACTCTTCTATTCTACTGTGTGTCCTATGGGGTCCGCACAGTGAGCTTGCTCAGAACAAAAGAACTGTGCTTCCTACACACAGGCCATATCTAATTCAATTCTGCTTAGGAACCTGACAAGAACAGTAGATCCTCTTCAGTTCAATACATTGTACATGCTGGGAACCGATGCCAGTGCTATTTGCCCTGTGTATGACAATGGGAGCACAATAGTGACTCTTCTTACCAGAAAACAACTCTTGCTCATGGGACCAGAAACTGCATGTGATTCAACTCCATTTAAGACTGGGAAACAAACGCTTGCTCGCCTTACAAGAAACACACTCTGCTTTTCAGAAAAGAGCACTCTTTTACTCTACTGTGTTTCCTATGGTGTCCGAACAGTGAATTGCTCAGAACAAAAGAACTGTGCTTCCTACACACACGGGCCATATCTAGTTCAACTCTGCTTAGAAAATTGACAAGAACAGTAGCTGCTCTTCAGTCCAATACACTGTACTTGCTGGGAACAGGCGCCAGTGCTATTTGCTCTGTGTATGGCATTTGGAGCACAATAGTGACTCTTCTTACCAGAAAACAACTCTTGCTCGTAGGACCAGAAACTGCATGGGATTCAACTCCATTTCTGACTGTTAAGCAAATACTAGCTCGCCTTTCAAGAAACACAATCTAATTTTGAGAAAAGAGCACTCATCTACTCTACTGTGTTTCCTATGGTGTCTGCACAGTGTGCTTTCTCAGAACAAAAGAACTGTGTTTCCTACACACACGGGACATATCTATTTCAAATCCTCTTAGGAAAATGACAAGAACAGTAGCTCCTCTTCAGTCCAATACACTGTACTTGCCGGGAACAGACTCGAGTGCTATTTTCACTATGTATGGCAATGGGTGCGCAATAGTGAATTTCCTTACCAGAAAAAAACTCTTGCTCATAGGACCTTAAACTGCTATTGCTTCAACTCCATTTAGGACTGGGAAACAAATGCTAGCTCGCCTTATAAGAAACACACTCTGCTTTTAGAAAAGAGCACTCTTCTACTCTACTGGGCTTCCTATAGGGCCAGAACAGTGAGCTTGATCAGAACAAGAGAACTGTGCTTCCTACACACACGGCCATATCTAGTTCAATTCTGCTTAGGAAACTGACAAGAACAGTAGATCCTCTTCAGTCCAATACAGTGTATTTGCTGGGAACAGACACGTGTGCTATTTGCACTGTGTATGGCAATGGGAGCGCAATAGTGACTCTTCTTACCAGAAAACAGCTCTTGCTCGTAGGAGCAGAAACTGCATGTGATTGAACTCCATTTAGGACTGGGAAACAAACGCTAACTCGCCTTACAAGGAACACACTCTGCTTTTGAGAAAAGAGCACTCTTCTACTCTACTGTGTTTCCTATGGGGATCGAACAGTGAGCGTGCTCAGAACAAAAAATCTGTGCTTCCTACACAAGGTCCATATCTAGTTCAACTCTGCTTAGGACACTGACAAGAACAGTAGCTCCTCTTCAGTCCAATACACTGTACTTGCTGGGAACAGACGTGAGTGCTATTTGCACTTTGTATGGCAATGGGATGGCAATAGCGACTCTTCTTACCAGAAAACAACTCTTGCTCGTAGGACCGCAAACTGCATGTGACTCAAATCCATTTAGCACTGGGAAACAAACGCTAGCTTGTCTTACAAGGAACACACTCTGCTTTTGAGAAAAGAGCACTTTCTACTCTACTGGGTTTCCTATAGGGCCAGAACAGTGAGCTTGCTCAGAACAAAAGAACTGTGATTCCTACACACACGGGCCATATATAGTTCAATTCTGCTTAGGAAACTGACAAGAAAAGTAGATCCTCTTCAGTCCAACACACTGTACTTGCTGGGAACAGATGCGAGTGCTATTTGTACTGTGTATGGCAATGGGAGTGCAATAGTGACTCTTCTTACCAGAAAACAACTCTTGCTCTTAGGACCAGAAACTGCATTTGATTCAACTCCATTTAGGACTGGGAAACAAACGCTAGCTCGCCTTACAAGAAACACACTCTGCCTTTGAGAAAAGAGCACTCTTCTACTCTACTGTGTTTCCTATAGGGCCAGAACAGTGAGCTTGCTCAGAACAAAAGAACTGTGCTTCCTACACACATAGGCCATATCTGGTTCAACTCTGCTTAGGAATCTGAGAAGAAAAGTAGCTCCTCTTAAGTCCAATACTCTGTAAAGGCTGGGAACACACGCGAGTGCAATTTGCAATGTGTATGGTAATGGGAGCGCAATAGTGACATTCCTTACCAGAAAACAAGTCTTGCTCTTAGGACCAAAAACTGCATGTGATTCAACTTCATTTAGAACTCAGAAAGAAACGCTAGCTCGCCTTACAAGAAACACACTCTGCTTTTGAAAAAAAAGAGCACTCTTCTACTCTTCTGTGTTTATTATAGGGCCAGAACAGTGAGCTTGCACAGAACAAAAGAAGTGTGCTTCCTACACACAGGGCCATATCTAGTTCAATTCTGCTTAGGATACTGACAAGAACATTATCTCGTCTTCAGTTAAAATACACTGTATATGCTGGGAACAGACACCAGTGCTATTTGCCCTGTGTATGACAATGGGAGCGCAATAGTGACTCTTGTTACCAGAAAACAACTCTTGCTCATAGAACCAGAAACAGCATGTAACTCCACTCCATTTTGGACTGGGAAAGAAACACTAGCTCGCCTTACAAGAAACACATTCTGCTTTTGAGAAAAGAGCACTCTTCTACTCTACTGTGTTTCCTGTAGGGCCAGAACAGAAAGCTTGCTCAGAACAAAAGAACTGTGCTTCCTACACACACGGGCCATATCCAGTTGAATTCTGCTTAGGAAACTGACAAGAACAGTATGTCCTCTTCAGTCAAAATACACTGTATATGCTGGGAACAGACAGCAGTGCTATTTGCCCTGTGTATGACAATGGGAGCACAACAGTGACTCTTCTTACCAGAAAACAACTCTTGCTCATACGACCAGAAACTGCATGTGATTCAACTCCATTTGGGACTGGGAAGCAAATACTAGCTCGCCTTTCAAGAAACACAATCTAATTTTGAGAAAAGAGCACTCATCTACTCTACTGTGTTTCCTATGGTGTCTGCACAGTGTGCTTTCTCAGAACAAAAGAACTGTGTTTCCTACACACACGGGACATATCTATTTCAACTCCTCTTAGGAAAATGACAAGAACAGTAGCTCCTCTTCAGTCCAATACACTGTACTTGCTGGGAACAGACGCGAGTGCTATTTTCACTATGTATGGCAATGGGTGCGCAATAGTGACTTTCCTTACCAGAAAAAACCTCTTGCTCATAGGACCTTAAACTGCAATTGCTTCAACTCCATTTAGGACTGAGAAACAAACACTAGCTCGCCTTACAAGAAACACACTCTGCTTTTGAGAAAAGAGCACTCTTCTACTCTACTGTGTTTCCTATAGGGTCCGAACAGAGAGCTTGCTCATAACAAAAGAACTGTGCTTCCTACACACACGGCCATATCTAGTTCAATTCTGCTTAGGAAACTGACAAGAACAGTAGATCCTCTTCAGTCCAATAGACTGTAAATGCTGGGAACAGACGCCAGTGCTATTTGCCCTGTGTATGACAATGGGAGCTCAATAGTGACTCTTCTTACCAGAAAACAGCTCTTGCTAGTTGGACAAGAAACTGCATGGGATTCAACTCCATTTAGGACTGGGAAACAAACTCTAGCTTGCCTTACAAGAAACACACTCTGCTTTTGAGAAAAGAGCACTCTTCTACTCTACTGTGTTTCCTATGGGGTCCGAACAGTGAGCTTGCTCAGAACAAAAGAACTGTGCTTCCTAAACAAGGGCCATATCTAGTTCAACTCTGCTTAGGACACTGACAAGAACAGTAGCTCCTCTTCAGTCCAATACACTGTACTTGCTGGGAACAGACGTGAGTGCTATTTGCACTTTGTATGGCAATGGGATGGCAATAGTGACTCTTCTTACCAGAAAACAACTCTTGCTTGTAGGACCGCAAACTGCATGTGACTCAAATCCATTTAGCACTGGGAAACAAACGCTAGCTTGTGTTACAAGGAACACACTCTGCTTTTGAGAAAAGAGCACTTTCTACTCTACTGGGTTTCCTATAGGGCCAGAACAGTGAGCTTGCTCAGAACAAAAGAACTGTGATTCCTACACACACGGGCCATATATAGTTCAATTCTGCTTAGGAAACTGACAAGAACAGTAGATCCTCTTCAGTCCAACACACTGTACTTGCTGGGAACAGATGCGAGTGCTATTTGTACTGTGTATGGCAATGGGAGTGCAATAGTGACTCTTCTTACCAGAAAACAACTCTTGCTCTTAGGACCAGAAACTGCATTTGATTCAACTCCATTTAGGACTGGGAAACAAACGCTAGCTCACCTTACAAGAAACACACTCTGCCTTTGAGAAAAGAGCACACTTCTACTCTACTGTGTTTCCAATAGGGCCAGAACAGTGAGCTTGCTCAGAACAAAAGAACTGTGCTTCCTACATACATAGGCCATATCTGGTTCAACTCTGCTTAGGAATCTGAGAAGAAAAGTAGCTCCTCTTAAGTCCAATACTCTGTAAAGGCTGGGAACACACGCGAGTGCAATTTGCAATGTGTATGGTAATGGGAGCACAATAGTGACATTCCTTACCAGAAAACAAGTCTTGCTCTTAGGACCAAAAACTGCATGTGATTCAACTTCATTTAGAACTCAGAAAGAAACGCTAGCTCGCCTTACAAGAGACACACTCTGCTTTTGAAAAAAAAGAGCACTCTTCTACTCTTCTGTGTTTCCTATAGGGCCAGAACAGTGAGCTTGCACAGAACAAAAGAAGTGTGCTTCCTACACACACGGCCATATCTAGTTCAATTCTGCTTAGGATACTGACAAGAACAGTATCTCGTCTTCAGTTAAAATACACTGTATATGATGGGAACAGACACCAGTGCTATTTGCCCTGTGTATGACAATGGGAGCGCAACAGTGACTCTTCTTACCAGAAAACAACTCTTGCTCATACGACCAGAAACTGCATGTGATTCATCTCCATTTAGGACTGGGAAACAAACGCTAGCTCGCCTTACAAGAAACACACTCTGCTCATGAGAAAAGAGCACTCTTCTACTCTACTGTGTTTCCTATAGGGCCAGAACAGTGAGCTTGCTCAGAACAAAAGAACTTTGCTTCCTACACACACGGGCCATATCTAGTTCAACTCTGCTTAGGAAACTGACAAGAACAGTAGCTCCTCTTCAGTCCAATACACTGTACTTGCTGGGAACAGACGCGTGTGCTATTTGCCCTGTGTATGGCAATGGGAGCGCAATAGTGACTCTTCTTACCAGAAAACATCTCTTGCTCGTAGGACCAGAAACTGCATGTGATTGAACTCCATTTAGGACTGGGAAACAAATGCTAGCTCGCCTTACAAGGAACACACTCTGCTTTTGAGAAAAGAGCACTCTTCTACTCTACTGTGTTTCGATGGGGATCGAACAGTGAGCGTGCTCAGAACAAAAAATCTGTGCTTCCTACACAAGGGCCATATCTAGTTCAACTCTGCTTAGGACACTGACAAGAACAGTAGCTCCTCTTCAGTCCAATACACTGTACTTGCTGGGAACAGACGTGAGTCCTATTTGCACTTTGTATGGCAATGGGATGGCAAAAGTGACTCTTCTTACCAGAAAACAACTTTTGCTCGTAGGACCGCAAACTGCATGTGACTCAAATCCATTTAGCACTGGGAAACAAACGCTAGCTTGTGTTACAAGGAACACACTCTGCTTTTGAGAAAAGAGCACTTTCTACTCTACTGGGTTTCCTATAGGGCCAGAACAGTGAGCTTGCTCAGAACAAAAGAACTGTGATTCCTACACACACGGGCCATATATAGTTCAATTCTGCTTAGGAAACTGACAAGAACAGTAGATCCTCTTCAGTCCAACACACTGTACTTGCTGGGAACAGATGCGAGTGCTATTTGTACTGTGTATGGCAATGGGAGTGCAATAGTGACTCTTCTTACCAGAAAGCAACTCTTTCTCTTAGGACCAGAAACTGCATTTGATTCAACTCCATTTAGGACTGGGAAACAAACTCTAGCTCGACTTACAAGAAACACACTCTGCCTTTGAGAAAAGAGCACTCTTCTACTCTACTGTGTTTCCTATAGGGCCAGAACAGTGAGCTTGCTCAGAACAAAAGAACTGTGCTTCCTACACACATAGGCCATATCTGGTTCAACTCTGCTTAGGAATCTGAGAAGAAAAGTAGCTCCTCTTAAGTCCAATACTCTGTAAAGGCTGGGAACACACGCGAGTGCAATTTGCAATGTGTATGGTAATGGGAGCGCAATAGTGACATTCCTTACCAGAAAACAAGTCTTGCTCTTAGGACCAAAAACTGCATGTGATTCAACTTCATTTAGAACTCAGAAAGAAACGCTAGCTCGCCTTACAAGAAACACACTCTGCTTTTGAAAAAAAAGAGCACTCTTCTACTCTTCTGTGTTTATTATAGGGCCAGAACAGTGAGCTTGCACAGAACAAAAGAAGTGTGCTTCCTACACACACGGCCATATCTAGTTCAATTCTGCTTAGGATACTGACAAGAACAGTATCTCGTCTTCAGTTAAAATACACTGTATATGCTGGGAACAGACACCAGTGCTATTTGCCCTGTGTATGACAATGGGAGCGCAATAGTGACTCTTGTTACCAGAAAACAACTCTTGCTCATAGAACCAGAAACAGCATGTAACTCCACTCCATTTTGGACTGGGAAAGAAACACTAGCTCGCCTTACAAGAAACACATTCTGCTTTTGAGAAAAGAGCACTCTTCTACTCTACTGTGTTTCCTGTAGGGCCAGAACAGAAAGCTTGCTCAGAACAAAAGAACTGTGCTTCCTACACACACAGGCCATATCTAGTTGAATTCTGCTTAGGAAACTGACAAGAACAGTATGTCCTCTTCAGTCAAAATACACTGTATATGCTGGGAACAGACAGCAGTGCTATTTGCCCTGTGTATGACAATGGGAGCACAACAGTGACTCTTCTTACCAGAAAACAACTCTTGCTCATACAACCAGAAACTGCATGTGATTCAACTCCATTTAGGACTGGGAAACAAACGCTAGCTTGCCTTACAAGAAACACACTCTGCTTTTGAGAAAAGAGCACTCTTCTACACTACTGTGTTTCCTATGGTGTCCGAATAGTGAGCTTGCTCAGAACAAAAGAACTGTGCTTCCTACACACACGGGCCATATCTAGTTCAACTCTGCTTAGAAAACTGACAAGAACAGTAGCTCCTCTTCAGTCCAATACACTGTACTTGCTGGGAACATACGCGAGTGCTATTTGCACTGTGTATGGCAATGAGAGCACATTAGTGACATTCCTTACCAGAAAACAACTCTTGCTCATAGGAAAAAAAACTGCATGTGATTCAACTCCATTTAGAAATTGGGAAATAAATGCTAGCTCGCCTTACAAGAAATACACTCTGCTTTTGAGAAAAGAGCACTCTTCTACTCTACTGTGTTTATTACAGGGCAAGAACAGTAAGCTTGCACAGAACAAAAGAAGTGTGCTTCCTACACACACTGCCATATCTAGTTCAATTCACCTTAGGAAACTGACAAGAGCAGTATACCCTCTTCAGTCAAATACACTGCACATGCTGGGAACAGACACCAGTGCTATTTGCTCTGTGTATGACAATGGGAGCGCAATAGTGACTCTTCTTACCAGAAAACAACTCTTGCTCGTAGGACCAGAAACTGCGTGTGACTCAACTCCATTTAGGACTGGGATGAAACACTAGCTCGCCTTACAAGAAACACACTCTGCTTTTGAGAAAAGAGCACTCTTCTACTCTACTGTGTTTCCTATATGGCCAGAACAGTGAACTTGCTCCAAACAAAAGAACTGTGCTTCCTACACACAGGGGCCATATCTAGTTCAACTCTGCTTAGGAAACTGACAAGAACAGTAGCTCCTCTTCAGGCCAATACTCTGTACATGCAGGGAACAGACGCGAGTGCTATTTGCACTGAGTATGGCAATGAGAGCACAATAGTGACTCTTCTTACAAGAAAAAAACTCTTGCTCGTAGGACCAGAAACTGCACGGGATTCAATTCCATTTCTGACTGGGAAACAAACACTAGCTTTCCTTTCAATAAACAAACTCTGCTTTTGAGAAAAAAGCACTCTTCTACTCTACTGTGTTTCCTATGGGGTCCAAACAAGAGCTTGCTCAGAACAAAAGAACTGTGCTTTCTACACACATGGCCATATCTAGTTCAATTCTGCTTAGGAACCTGACAAGAACAGTAGATCCTCTTCAGTCCAATACACTGTACTTGCTGGGAACCAAAGCCAGTGCTATTTGCCCTGTGTATGACAATGGGAGGGCAATAGTAACTCTTCTTACCAGAAAACAAATCTTGCTCGTAGGACCAGAAACTGCATGTGATTCAAATCCATTTAGTACTGGGAAACAAACGCTAGCTCGCCTTACAAGAAACACACTCTGCTTTTGAGAAAAGAGCACTCTCCTACTCCACTGTGTTTCCTATGGGGTCCGAACAGTCAGCTTGCTCAGAAAAAAAGAACTGTGCTTCCTACACACACGTGCCATATCTAGTTCAACTCTGCTTAGGACACTGACAAGAACAGTAGCTCCTCTTCAGTCCAATACACTGTACTTGCTGGAAACAGACGCGAGTGCTATTTGCACTGTGTATGGCAAAGGGAGCGCAATAGTGACATTCCTTACTAGAAAACAACTCTTGCTGGTAGGATCAAAAACTGCATGTGATTCAACTCCATTTAGGACTGGGAAACAAACGCTAGCTCCCCTTACAAGAAACACACTCTGCTTTTGAGAAAAGAGCACTCTTCTACTCTACTTTGTTTCCTATAGGGCCAGAACAGAGTGCTTGCTCAGAACAAAAGAACTGTGCTTCCTACATACAGGGCCATATCTAGTTCAATTCTGCTTAGGAAACTGACAAGAACAATAGATCCTTTTCAGTCCAATACACTGTAAATGCTGGGAACAGACGCGAGTGCTATTTGCCTTGTGTATGACAATGGGAACGCAATAGTGACTCTTAGTACCAGAAAACAAATCTTGCTTGTAGGACCAGAAACTGCATGTGATTCAACTCCATTTAGGACTGGGAAACAAACGCTGGCTCGCCTTACAAGAAACAAACTCTGCTTTTGAGAAAAGAGCACTCACCTACTCTACTCTGTTTCCTGTGGGGTCCGAACAGTGAGATTGCTCAGAAAAAAAGAACTGTGCTTCCTACACACACGTGCCATATCTAGTTCAACTCTGCTTATTAAACTGACAAGAACAGTAGCTCCTCTTATGTCCAATACACTGTACTTGCTGGGAACAGCCACGAGTGCTATTTGCACTGTGTATGGCAATGGGAGCGCAATAGTGACATTCCTTACCAGGAAACAACTCTTGCTCATAGGACCAGAAACTGCATGTGACTCAACTCCATTTAGGACTGGGAAAGAAATGCAAGCTCGCCTTACAAGAAACACACTCTTCTTTTGAGAAAAGAGCACTCTTCTACTCTACTGTTTCCTATAGGGCCAGAACAGTGAACTTGCTCAGAACAAAAAACTGTGCTTCCTACACACACTGGCCATATCTAGTTTAACTCTGCTTAGGAAACTGACAAGAACAGCAGCTCCTATTCAGTCCAATACTCTGTACATGCAGGGAACAGACGCCAGTGCTCTATGCACTGTGTATGGAATTGGGAGCGTAATAGTGACTCTTATTACCAGAAAAAAACTCTTGCTCATAGGACCGCAAACTGCACGGGATTCAATTCCATTTCTGACTGGGAAACAAACACTAGCTTGCCTTTCAAGAAACACACTCTGCTTTTGAGAAAAGAGCACTCTTCTACTCTACTGTGTTTCCTATGGTGTCCGAACAGTGAGCTTGCTCAGAACAAAAGAACTGTGTTTCCTACACACACAGGCCATATCTAGTTCAACTCTGCTTAGGAAACTGACAAGAACAGGAGCTACTCTTCAGTCCAGTACACTGTATTTGCTGGGAACAGACACGAGTGCTATTTGCACTGTGTATGGCAAAGGGAGCACAATAGTGACTTTCCTTACCAGAAAACAACTCTTGCTGCTAGGACCAAAAACTGCATGTGATTCAACTCCATTTAAGACTGGAAAACAAACGCTAGCTCGCCTTACAAGAAACACACTCTGCTTTTGAGAAAAGAGCACTCTTCTACTCTACTGTGTTTCCTATAGGGCCAGAACAGAGAGCTTGCTCAGAACAAAAGAACTGTGCTTCCTGCACACACGGGCTGTATCTAGTTCAACTCTGCTTAGGAAACTGACAAGAACAGTAGCTCCTCTTCAGACTAATACACTGTACTTGCTGGAAACAGACGCGAGTGCTATTTGCACTGTGTATGGCAAAGGGAGCGCAATAGTGACTTTCCTTACCAGAAAACAACTCTTGCTGGTAGGACCAAAAACTGCATGTGATTCAAACCATTTAGGACTGGGAAACCAACGCTAGCTCGCCTTACAAGAAAAACACTCTGCTTTTGAAAAAGAGCACTCTTCTACTCTACTGTGTTTCCTATAGGGCCTCAACAGAGAGCTTGCTCAGTACAAAAGAACTGTGCTTCCTACATACACGGCCATATCTAGTTCAATTCTGCTTAGGAAACTGACAAGAACAATAGATCCTTTTCAGTCCAATACACTGTACATGCTCGGAACAGACGCGAGTGCTATTTGTACTGTGTATGGCAATGGGAGCCCAATAGTGACTCTTCTTACGAGAAAACTACTCTTTCTCGTAGGACCAAAAACTGCATGTGACTCAACTCCATTTAGGACTGGGAAACAAACACTAGCTAGCCTTACAAGAAACACACTCTGCTTTTGAGAAAAGAGCACTCTTCTACTCTACTGTGTTTCCTATAGGGCCAGAACAGTGAGCTTGCTCAGAAAAAAGAACTGTGCTTCCTACACACACGGGCCATATCTAGTTCAATTCTTCTTAGGAAACTGACAAGAACAGTGGAACCTCTTCAGTCCAATACACTGTACATGCTGGGAACAGACGCCAGTGCTATTTGCCCTGTGTGACAATGGAAGCACAATAGTGATTTTCCTTACCAGAAATAAACTCTTGCTCGTAGGACCAGAAACTGCATGTGATTCAACTCCATTTAGGATGGGAAACAAACGCTAGCTTGCCGTACAAGAAACACACTCTGCTTTTGAGAACAGAGCACTCTTCTACTCTACTGTGTTTCCTATAGGGTCCGAACAGTGAGCTTGCTCTGAACAAAAGAACTGTGCTTCCTACACACACGGCCATATCTAGTTCAATTCTGCTTAGGAACCTGACAAGAACAGTAGATCCTCTTCAGTCCAATACACCGTACTTGCTGGGAACAGACGCCAGTGCTATTTGTCCTGTGTATGGCAATGGCAGCGCAATAGTGACTATTCTTTCCATAAAAGAACTCTTGCTCCTAGGATTAGAAACTGCATGTGATTCAACTCCATTTAGGACTGGGAAAAAAACACTAGCTGGCCTTACAGGAAACACAGTCTGCTTTTGAGAAAAGAGCACTCTTCTACTCTACTGTGTTTCCTATGGTGTCCGAACAGTGAGCTTGATCAGAACAAGAGAACTGTGCTTCCTACATACACGGGCCATATCTAGTTCAACTCTGCTTAGGACACTGACAAGAACAGTAGCTCCTCTTCAGTCCAATACACTGTACTTGCTGGGAACAGACGTGAGTGCTATTTGCACTGTGTATGGCAATGAGAGCACAATAGTGACATTCCTTACCAGAAAACAACTCTTGCTCATAGGAAAAAAAACTGCATGTGATTCAACTCCATTTTGAACTGAGAAATAAATGCTATCTCGCCTTACAAGAAACACACTCTGCTTTTGAGAAAAGAGCACTCTTCTACTCTACTGTGTTTCCTATGGAGTCCGAACAGTGACCTTGCTCAGAACAAAAGAACTGTGCTTCCTACACACACGGGCCATATCTAGTTCAACTCTGTTTCAGAAACTGACAAGAACATTAGCTCCTCTTCAGTCCAATACTCTGTACATGCAGGGAACAGACGCGAGTGCTATTTGCACTGAGTATGGCAATGGGAGCGCAATAGTGACTCTTCTTACAAGAAAAAAACTCTTGCTCGTTGGAACAGAAACTGCACGCGATTCAATTCCATTTCTGACTGGGAAACAAACACTAGCCCGCCTTTCAATAAACACACTCTGCTTTTGAGAAAAGAGCACTCTTCTACTCTACTCTGCTTCCTATGGGGTCCAAACAGTGAGCTTGCTCAGAACAAAAGAACTGTGCTTTCTACACACATGGCCATATCTAGTTCAATTCTGCTTTGTAACCTGACAAGAACAATAGCTCCTCTTCAGTCCAATACACTGTACTTGCTGGGAACCAAAGCCACTGCTATTTGCGCTGTGTATGACAATGGGAGCGCCACAGTGTCTCTTCTTACCAGAAAAAAAATCCTGCTCGTAGGACCAGAAAGTGCATGTGATTCAACTCATTTAGGACTGGGAAACAAACGCTAGCTCGCGTTACAAGAAACACACTCGGCTTTTGAGAAAAGAACACTCTTCTACTCGACTGTGTTTCCTATAGGGCCAGAACAGAGAGCTTGCTCAGAAAAAAGAACTGTGTTACCTACATACACGGCCATATCTAGTTCAATTCTGCTTAGAAAACTGACAAGAACAGTAGATCCTTTTCAGTCCAATACACTGTACATGCTGGGAACAGACGCGAGTGCTATTTGCACTATGTATGGCAATGGGATCTCAATAGTGACTTTCCTTACCAGAAAACAACTCTTGCTCGTAGGACCAAAAACTGCATGTGACTCAACTCCATTTAGGACTGGGTAACAAACGCTAGCTAGCCTTACAAGAAACACACTCTGTTTTTGACAAAAGAGCACTCTTCTACTCTACTGTGTTTCCTATAGGGCCAGAACAGTGAGCTTTCTCAGAACAAAAGAACTTTGCTTCCTACACACAGGGGCCATATCTAGTTCAATTCTGCTTAGGAAACTGACAAGAACAGTGGAACCTCTTCAGTCCAATACACTGTACATGCTGGGAACAGACGCCAGTGCTATTTGCCCTGTCTATGGCAATGGGAGCACAATAGTGACTTTCCTTACCAGAAATAAACTCTTGCTCGTAGGACCAGAAACTGCATGTGATTCAACTCCATTTAGGACTGGGAAACAAACGCTAGCTTGCCGTACAAGAAACACACTCTGCTTTTGAGAAAAGAGCACTCTTCTACTCTACTGTGTTTCCTATAGGTTCCGAACAGTGAGCTTGCTCTGAACAAAAGAACTGTGCTTCCTACACTCAGGGCCATATCTAGTTCAATTCTGCTTAGGAACCTGACAAGAACAGTAGATCCTCTTCAGTCCAATACACCGTACTTGCTGGGAACAGACGCCAGGGCTATTTGTCCGGTGTATGGCAATGGCAGTGCAATAGTGACTATTCTTACCATAAAACAACTCTTGCTCGTAGGATTAGAAACTGCATGTGATTCAACTCCATTTAGGACTGGGAAACAAACTTTAGCTCGCCTTTCAAGAAACACACTCTGCTTTAGAGAAAAGAGCACTCTTCTACTCTACTGTGTTTCCTATGGGGATCGAACAGTGAGCGTGCTCAGAACAAAAAATCTGTGCTTCCTACACAAGGGCCATATCTAGTTCAACTCTGCTTAGGACACTGACAAGAACAGTAGCTCCTCTTCAGTCCAATACACTGTACTTGCTGGGATCAGACGTGAGTGCTATTTGCACTTTGTATGGCAATGGGATGGCAATAGTGACTCTTCTTACCAGAAAACAACTCTTGCTCGTAGGACCGCAAACTGCATGTGACTCAAATCCATTTAGCACTGGGAAACAAACGCTAGCTTGTCTTACAAGGAACACACTCTGCTTTTGAGAAAAGAGCACTTTCTACTCTACTGGGTTTCCTATAGGGCCAGAACAGTGAGCTTGCTCAGAACAAAAGAACTGTGATTCCTACACACACGGGCCATATATAGTTCAATTCTGCTTAGGAAACTGACAAGAACAGTAGATCCTCTTCAGTCCAACACACTGTACTTGCTGGGAACAGATGCGAGTGCTACTTGTACTGTGTATGGCAATGGGAGTGCAATAGTGACTTTCCTACCAGAAAACAACTATTGCTCGTAGGACCAGAAACTGCATGTAATTCAACTCCATTTAGAACTGGGAAATAAATGCTAGCTCGCCTTACAAGAAACACACTCTGCCTTTGAGAAAAGAGCCCTCTTCTACTCTACTGTGTTTCCTATATGGCCAGAACAGTGAACTTGCTCAGAACAAAAGAACTGTGCTTCCTACACACAGGGGTCATATGTAGTTCAACTCTGCTTAGGAAACTGACAAGAACAGTAGCTCCTCTTCAGTCTAATACACTGTACTTGCTGGGAACAGATGCGAGTGCTATTTGCACTATGTATGGCAAAGGGAGCACAATAATAACTTTCCTTACCAGAAAACAACTCTTGCTCGTAGGACCAGAAACTTCATGTGATTCAACTCCATTTAGGACTGGGAAACAAATGCTAGCTCGCCTTAGAAGAAACACACTCTGCTTTTGAGAAAAGAGCACTCTTCTACTCTACAGTGTTTCCTGTGGTGTCTGAACAGTGAGCTTGCTCAGAACAAAAGAACTGTGCTTCCTACACACACGGGCCATATCTAGTTCAACTCTGCTTAGGAAACTGACAAGAACAGTAGCTCCTCTTCAGTCCAATACACTGTACTTGCTCGAAACAGACACGAGTGCTCTTTGCACTGTGTATGGCAAAGGGAGCGCAATAGTGACTTTCCTTACCAGAAAACAACTCTTGCTGGTAGTACCAAAAACTGCATGTGGTTCAACTCCATTTAGGACTGGGAAACAAACGCTAGCTCGCATTACAAGAAACACACTCTGCTTTTGAGAAAGAGCACTCTTCTACTCTATTGTGTTTCCTGTAGGGCCAGAACAGTGAGCTTGATCAGAACAAGAGAACTGTGCTTCCTACACACACGGCCATATCTAGTTCAATTCTGCTTAGGAAACTGACAAGAACAGTAGATCCTCCTCAGTCCAATACACTGTACATGCTGGGAACAGATGCCAGTGCTATTAGCCCTGTGTATGACAATGGGAGCACAATAGTGACTCTTCTTACCAGAAAACAACTCTTTCTCATGGGACCAGAAACTGCATGTGATTCAACTCCATTTAAGACTGGGAAACAAACGCTTGCTCGCCTTACAAGAAACACACTCTGCTTTTGAGAAAAGAGCACTCTTTTACTCTACTGTGTTTCCTATGGTGTCCGAACAGTGAGCTTGCTCAGAACAAAAGAACTGTGCTTCCTACACACACGGGCCATATCTAGTTCAACTCTGCTTAGAAAACTGACAAGAACAGTAGCTGCTCTTCAGTCCAATACACTGTACTTGCAGGGAACAGGCGCCAGTGCTATTTGCTCTGTGTATGGCATTTGGAGCACAATAGTGACTCTTCTTACCAGAAAACAACTCTTTCTCTTAGGACCAGAAACTGCATGTGATTCAACTCCATTTCTGACTGTTAAGCAAATACTAGCTCGCCTTTCAAGAAACACAATCTAATTTTGAGAAAAGAGCACTCATCTACTCTACTGTGTTTCCTATGGTGTCTGCACAGTGTGCTTTCTCAGAACAAAAGAACTGTGTTTCCTACACACACGGGACATATCTATTTCAACTCCTCTTAGGAAAATGACAAGAACAGTAGCTCCTCTTCAGTCCAATACACTGTACTTGCTGGGAACAGACGCGAGAGCTATTTTGACTATGTATGGCAATGGGTGCGCAATAGTGACTTTCCTTACCAGAAAAAAACTCTTGCTCATAGGACCTTAAACTGCTATTGCTTCAACTCCATTTAGGACTGGGAAACAAATGCTAGCTCGCTTTATAAGAAACACACTCTGCTTTTGAGAAAAGAGCACTCTTCTACTCTATTGTGCTTCCTATAAGGCCAGAACAGTGAGCTTGATCAGAACAAGAGAACTGTGCTTCCTACACACACGGCCATATCTAGTTCAATTCTGCTTAGGAAACTGACAAGAACAGTAGATCCTCTTCAGTCCAATAGACTGTACATGCTGGGAACAGACGCCAGTGCTATTTGCCCTGTGTATGACAATGGGAGCGCAATAGTGACTCTTCTTACCAGAAAACAGCTCTTGCTAGTTGGACAAGATACTGCATGGGATTCAACTCCATTTAGGACTGGGAAACAAACTCTAGCTTGCCTTACAAGAAACACACTCTGCTTTTGAGAAAAGAGCACTCTTCTACTCTACTGTGTTTCCTATGGGGTCCGAACAGTGAGCTTGCTCAGAACAAAAGAACTGTGCTTCCTATACACATGGGCCATATCTAATTCAACTCTGCTTAGGAAACTGACAGGAACAGTAGCTCCTATTCAGTCCAATACAGTGTATTTGCTGGGAACATACGCGTGTGCTATTTGCACTGTGTATGGCAATGGGAGCGCAATAGTGACTCTTCTTACCAGAAAACAACTCTTGCTCGTAGGACCAGAAACTGCATGTGATTGAACTCCATTTAGGACTGGCAAACAAACGCTAGCTCGCCTTACCAGGAACACACTCTGCTTTTGAGAAAAGAGCACTCTTCTACTCTTCTGTGTTTCCTATGGGGATCGAACAGTGAGCGTGCTCAGAACAAAAAATCTGTGCTTCCTACACAAGGGCCATATCTAGTTCAACTCTGCTTAGGACACTGACAAGAACAGTAGCTCCTCTTCAGTCCAATACACTGTACTTGCTGGGAACAGACGTGAGTGCTATTTGCACTTTGTATGGCAATGGGATGGCAATAGTGACTCTTCTTACCAGAAAACAACTCTTGCTCGTAGGACCGCAAACTGCATGTGACTCAAATCCATTTAGCACTGGGAAACAAACGCTAGCTTGTCTTACAAGGAACACACTCTGCTTTTGAGAAAAGAGCACTTTCTACTCTACTGGGTTTCCTATAGGGCCAGAACAGTGAGCTTGCTCAGAACAAAAGAACTGTGATTCCTACACACACGGGCCATATCTAGTTCAATTCTGCTTAGGAAACTGACAAGAAAAGTAGATCCTCTTCAGTCCAACACACTGTACTTGCTGGGAACAGATGCGAGTGCTATTTGTACTGTGTATGGCAATGGGAGTGCAATAGTGACTCTTCTTACCAGAAAACAACTCTTGTTCTTAGGACCAGAAACTGCATTTGATTCAACTCCATTTAGGACTGGGAAACAAACGCTAGCTCGCCTTACAAGAAACACACTCTGCCTTTGAGAAAAGAGCACTCTTCTACTCTACTGTGTTTCCTATAGGGCCAGAACAGTGAGCTTGCTCAGAACAAAAGAACTGTGCTTCCTACACACATAGGCCATATCTGGTTCAACTCTGCTTAGGAATCTGAGAAGAAAAGTAGCTCCTCTTAAGTCCAATACTCTGTAAAGGCTGGGAACACACGCGAGTGCAATTTGCAATGTGTATGGTAATGGGAGCGCAATAGTGACATTCCTTACCAGAAAACAAGTCTTGCTCTTAGGACCAAAAACTGCATGTGATTCAACTTCATTTAGAACTCAGAAAGAAACGCTAGCTCGCCTTACAAGAGACACACTCTGCTTTTGAAAAAAAAGAGCACTCTTCTACTCTTCTGTGTTTCCTATAGGGCCAGAACAGTGAGCTTGCACAGAACAAAAGAAGTATGCTTCCTACACACACGGCCATATCTAGTTCAATTCTGCTTAGGATACTGACAAGAACAGTATCTCGTCTTCAGTTAAAATACACTGTATATGCTGGGAACAGACACCAGTGCTATTTGCCCTGTGAATGAAAATGGGAGCGCAATAGTGACTCTTGTTACCAGAAAACAACTCTTGCTCATAGAACCAGAAACAGCATGTAACTCCACTCCATTTTGGACTGGGAAAGAAACACTAGCTCGCCTTACAAGAAACACATTCTGCTTTTGAGAAAAGAGCACTCTTCTACTCTACTGTGTTTCCTGTAGGGCCAGAACAGAAAGCTTGTTCAGAACAAAAGAACTGTGCTTCTTACACACACGGGCCATATCCAGTTGAATTCTGCTTAGGAAACTGACAAGAACAGTATGTCCTCTTCAGTCAAAATACACTGTATATGCTGGGAACAGACACCAGTGCTATTTGCCCTGTGTATGACAATGGGAGCGCAACAGTGACTCTTCTTACCAGAAAACAACTCTTGCTCATACGACCAGAAACTGCATGTGATTCAACTCCATTTAGGACTGGGAAACAAACGCAAGCTCGCCTTACAAGAAACACACTCTGCTTTTGAGAAAAGAGCACTCTTCTACTCTACTGTGTTTCCTATAGGGCCAGAACAGTGAGCTTGCTCAGAACAAAAGAACTTTGCTTCCTACACACACGGGCCATATCTAGTTCAACTCTGCTTAGGAAACTGACAAGAACAGTAGCTCCTCTTCAGTCCAATACACTGTACTTGCTGGGAACAGACACAAGTGCTATTTGAACTGTGTATGGCAATGGGAGCGCAATAGTGACTTTCCTTACCAGAAAACAACTCTTGCTCGTAAGACCAGAAACTGCATGTGATTCAACTCCATTTAGAACTGGGAAACAAACGCTAGCTCGCCTTACAAGAAACACACTCTGCTTTTGAGAAAAGAGCACTCTTCTACTCTACAGTGTTTCCTATAGGGCCAGAACAGAGAGCTTGCTCAGAACAAAATAACTGTGCTTCCTACATACATGGCCATATCTAGTTCAATTCTGCTGAGGAAACTGACAAGAAAAATAGATCCTTTTCAGTCCAATACACTGTACATGCTGGGAACAGACGCGAGTGCTATTTGTAGTGTGTATGGCAGTGGGAGCCCAATAGTGACTCTTCTTACCAGAAAACTACTCTTGCTCTTGGGACCAAAAACTGCATGTGACTCAACTCCATTTAGGACTGGGAAACAAACGCTAGCTCTGCTCACAAGAAACACACTCTGCTTTTGAGAAAAGAGAACTCTTCTACTCTACTGGGCTTCCTATAGGGCCAGAACAGTGAGCTTGATCAGAACAAGAGAACTGTGCTTCCTACACACACGGCCATATCTAGTTCAACTCTGCTTAGGAAACTGACAAGAACAGTAGATCCTCTTCAGTCCAATAGACTGTACATGCTGGGAACAGACGCGAGTGCTATTTGCCCTGTGTACGACAATGGGAGCGCAATAGTGACTCTTCTTACCAGAAAACAGCTCTTGCTCGTTGGACAAGAAACTGCATGGGATTCAACTCCATTTAGGACTGGGAAACAAACTCTAGCTTGCCTTACAAGATACACACTCTGCTTTTGAGAAAAGAGCACTCTTCTACTCTGCTGTGTTTCCTATGTGGTCCGAACAGTGAATTGCTCAGAACAAAAGAACTGTGTTTCCTATACACATGGGCCATATCTAATTCAACTCTGCTTAAGAAACTGACAGGAACAGTAGCTCCTATTCAGTCCAATACAGTGTATTTGCTGGGAACAGACGCGTGTGCTATTTGCCCTGTGTATGGCAATGGGAGCGCAATAGTGACTCTTCTTACCAGAAAACAACTCTTGCTCATAGGACCACAAATTGCATGTGACTCAACTCCACTTAGGACAGGGAAACAAACGCTAGCTCACCTTCCAAGAAACACACTCTGCTTTTGTGAAAAGAGCACTCTTCTACTCTACTGTGTTTCCTATGGGGTCCACACAGTGAGCTTGCTCAGAACAAAAGAACTGTGCTTCCTACACACAGGCCATTTCTAATTCAATTCTGCTTAGGAACCTGACAAGAACAGTAGCTGCTCTTCAGTCCAATACACTGTACTTGCTGGGAACAGGCGCCAGTGCTATTTGCCCTGTGTATGGCATTTGGAGCACAATAGTGACTCTTCTTACCAGAAAACAACTCTTGCTCGTAGGACCAGAAACTGCATGGGATTCAACTCCATTTCTGACTGTTAAGCAAATACTAGCTCGCCTTTCAAGAAACACAATCTAATTTTGAGAAAAGAGCACTCATCTACTCTACTGTGTTTCCTATGGTGTCTGCACAGTGTGCTTTCTCAGAACAAAAGAACTGTGTTTCCTACACACACGGGACATATCTATTTCAACTCCTCTTAGGAAAATGACAAGAACAGTAGCTCCTCTTCAGTCCAATACACTGTACTTGCTGGGAGCAGACGCGAGTGCTATTTTCACTATGTATGGCAAAGGGTGCGCAATAGTGACTTTCCTTACCAGAAAAAAACTCTTGCTCATAGGACCTTAAACTGCTATTGTTTCAACTCCATTTAGGACTGGGAAACAAATGCTAGCTCGCCTTATAAGAAACACACTCTGCTTTTGAGAAAAGAGCACTCTTCTACTCTACTGTGCTTATTATAGGGCCAGAACAGTGAGCTTGATCAGAACAAGAGAACTGTGCTTCCTACACACACGGCCATATCTAGTTCAATTCTGCTTAGGAAACTGACAAGAACAGTAGATCCTCTTCAGTCCAATAGACTGTAAATGCTGGGAACAGACGCCAGTGCTATTTGCCCTGTGTATGACAATGGGAGCGCAATAGTGACTCTTCTTACCAGAAAACAGCTCTTGCTAGTTGGACAAGAAACTGCATGGGATTCAACTCCATTTAGGACTGGGAAACAAACTCTAGCTTGCCTTACAAGAAACACACTCTGCTTTTGAGAAAAGAGCACTCTTCTACTCTACTGTGTTTCCTATGGGGTCCGAACAGTGAGCTTGCTCAGAACAAAAGAACTGTGCTTCCTATACACATGGGCCATATCTAATTCAACTCTGCTTAGGAAACTGACAGGAACAGTAGCTCCTATTCAGTCCAATACAGTGTATTTGCTGGGAACAGACGCGTGTGCTATTTGCCCTCTGTATGGCAATGGGAGCACAATAGTGACTCTTCTTACCAGAAAACAACTCTTGCTCGTAGGACCAGAAACTGCATGTGATTGAACTCCATTTAGGACTGGGAAACAAACGCTAGCTCGCCTTACAAGGAACACACTCTGCTTCTGAGAAAAGAGCACTCTTCTACTCTACTGTGTTTCCTATGGGGATCAAACAGTGAGCGTGCTCAGAACAAAAAATCTGTGCTTCCTACACAAGGGCCATATCTAGTTCAACTCTGCTTAGGACACTGACAAGAACAGTATCTCCTCTTCAGTCCAATACACTGTACTTGCTGGGAACAGACGTGAGTGCTATTTGCACTTTGTATGGCAATGGGATTGCAATAGTGACTCTTCTTACCAGAAAACAACTCTTGCTCGTAGGACCGCAAACTGCATGTGACTCAAATCCATTTAGCACTGGGAAAAAAAAGCTAGCTTGTCTTACAAGGAACACACTCTGCTTTTGAGAAAAGAGCACTTTCTACTCTACTGGGTTTCCTATAGGGCCAGAACAGTGAGCTTGCTCAGAACAAAAGAACTGTGATTCCTACACACACGGGCCATATATAGTTCAATTCTGCTTAGGATACTGACAAGAACAGTAGATCCTCTTCAGTCCAACATACTGTACTTGCTGGGAACAGACGTGAGTGCTATTTGCACTTTGTATGGCAATGGGAGTGAAATAGTGACTCTTCTTACCAGAAAACAACTCTTGCTCTTAGGACCAGAAACTGCATTTGATTCAACTCCATTTAGGACTGGGAAACAAATGCTAGCTCGACTTATAAGAAACACACTCTGCCTTTGAGAAAAGAGCACTCTTCTACTCTACTGTGTTTCCTATAGGGCCAGAACAGTGAGCTTGCTCAGAACAAAAGAACTGTGCTTCCTACACACATAGGCCATATCTGGTTCAACTCTGCTTAGGAATCTGAGAAGAAAAGTAGCTCCTCTTAAGTCCAATACTCTGTAAAGGCTGGGAACACACGCGAGTGCAATTTGCAATGTGTATGGTAATGGGAGCGCAATAGTGACATTCCTTACCAGAAAACAAGTCTTGCTCTTAGGGCCAAAAACTGCATGTGATTCAACTTCATTTAGAACTCAGAAAGAAACGCTAGCTCGCCTTACAAGAGACACACTCTGCTTTTGAAAAAAAAGAGCACTCTTCTACTCTTCTGTGTTTCCTATAGGGCCAGAACAGTGAGCTTGCACAGAACAAAAGAAGTGTGCTTCCTACACACACGGCCATATCTAGTTCAATTCTGCTTAGGATACTGACAAGAACAGTATCTCGTCTTCAGTTAAAATACACTGTATATGCTGGGAACAGACACCAGTGCTATTTGCCCTGTGTATGACAATGGGAGCGCAATAGTGACTCTTGTTACCAGAAAACAACTCTTGCTCATAGAACCAGAAACAGCATGTAACTCCACTCCATTTTGGACTGGGAAAGAAACACTAGCTCGCCTTACAAGAAACACATTCTGCTTTTGAGAAAAGAGCACTCTTCTACTCTACTGTGTTTCCTGTAGGGCCAGAACAGAAAGCTTGCTCAGAACAAAAGAACTGTGCTTCTTACACACACGGGCCATATCTAGTTCAACTCTGCTGAGGAAACTGACAAGAACAGTATATCCTCTTCAGTCAAAATACACAGTATATGCTGGGAACAGACACCAGTGCTATTTGCCCTGTGTATGGCAATGAGAGCACATTAGTGTCATTCCTTACCAGAAAACAACTCTTGCTCATAGGAAAAAAAAATGCACGTGATTCAACTCCATTTAGAACTGGGAAATAAATGCTAGCTCGCCTTACAAGAAATACACTCTGCTTTTGAGAAAAGAGCACTCTCCTACTCTACTGTGTTTCTTAAAGGGCCAGAACAGTAAGCTTGCACAGAACAAAAGAAGTGTGCTTCCTATACACACTGCCATATCTAGTTCAATTCAGCTTAGGAAACTGACAAGAACAGTATACCCTCTTCAGTCAAATACACTGCACATGCTGGGAACAGACACCAGTGCTATTTGCCCTGTGTATGACAATGGGAGCGCAATAGTGACTCTTCTTACCAGAAAACAACTCTTGCTCGTAGGAACTGAAACTGCGTGTGACACAACTCCATTTAGGACTGGGATGAGACACTAGCTCGCCTTACAAGAAACACACTCTGCTTTTGAGAAAAGACCACTCTTCTACTCTACTGTGTTTCCTATATGGCCAGAACAGTGAACTTGCTCAGAACAAAAGAACTGTGCTTCCTACACACAGGGGCCATATCTAGTTCAACTCTGCTTAGGAAACTGACAAGAACAGTAGCTCCTCTTCAATCCAATACTCTGTACATGCAGGGAACAGACGCGAGTGCTATTTGCACTGAGTATGGCAATGAGAGCACAATAGTGACTCTTCTTACAAGAAAAATCTCTTGCTCGTAGGACCAGAAACTGCACGGGATTCAATTCCATTTCTGACTGGGAAACAAACACTAGCTTGCCTGTCAATAAACAAACTCTGCTTTTGAGAAAAAAGCACTCTTCTACTCTACTGTGTTTCCTATGGGGTCCAAACAGTGAGCTTGCTCAGAACAAAAGAACAGTGCTTTCTACACACATGGAGATATCTAGTTCAATTCTGCTTAGGAACCTGACAAGAACAGTAGATCCTCTTCAGTCCAATACACTGTACTTGCTGGGAACCAAGGCCAGTGCTATTTGCCCTGTGTATGACAATGGGAGCGCAATAGTGACTCTTCTTACCAGAAAACAAATCTTGCTCGTAGGACCAGAAACTGCATGTGATTCAAATCCATTTAGTACTGGGAAACAAACGCTAGCTCGCCTTACAAGAAACACACTCTGCTTTTGAGAAAAGAGCATTCTTCTACTCTACTTTGTTTCCTATGGGGATCGAACAATGAGCGTGCTCAGAACAAAAAATCTGTGCTTCCTACACAAGGGCCATATCTAGTTCAACTCTGCTTAGGACACTGACAAGAACAGTAGCTCCTCTTCAGTCCAATACACTGTACTTGCTGGAAACAGACGAGAGTGCTATTTGCACTGTGTATGGCAAAGGGAGCGCAATAGTGACTTTCCTTACTAGAAAACAACTCTTGCTGGTAGGATCAAAAACTGCATGTGATTCAACTCCATTTAGGACTTCGAAACAAACGCTAGCTCGCCCTACAAGAAACACATTCTGCTTTTGAGAAAAGAGCACTCTTCTACTCTACTTTGTTTCCTATAGAGCCAGAACAGAGTGCTTGCTCAGAACAAAAGAACTGTGCTTCCTACATACAGGGCCATATCTAGTTCAATTCTGCTTAGGAAACTGACAAGAACAATAGATCCTTCTCAGTCCAATACACTGTAAATGCTGGGAACAGACGCGAGTGCTATTTGCCCTGTGTATAACAATGGGAGCGCAATAGTGACTCTTCTTACCAGAAAACAACTCTTGCTCGTAGGACCAGAAACTGCATGTGATTCAAATCCATATAGGACTGGGAAAAAAACACTAGCTGGCCTTACAAGGAACACACTCTGCTTTTGAGAAAAGAGCACTCTTCTACTCTACTGTGTTTCTTATAGGGCCAGAACAGAGAGCTTGTTCAGAACAAAAGAACTGTGCTTCCTACATACAGGGCCATATCTAGTTCAATTCTGCTTAGGAAACTGACAAGAACAATAGATCCTTTTCAGTCCAATACACTGTACATGCTGGGAACAGACGCGAGTGCTATTTGCCCTGTGTATGACAATGGGAGCGCAATAGTGACTCTTAGTACCAGAAAACAAATCTTGCTTGTAGGACCAGAAACTGCATGTGATTCAACTCCATTTAGGACTGGGAAACAAACGCTAGCTCGCCTTACAAGAAACAAACTCTGCTTTTGAGAAAACAGCACTCTCCTACTCTACTCTGTTTCCTATGGGGTCCGAACAGTGAAATTGCTCAGAAAAAAAGAACTGTGCTTCCTACAAACACGTGCCATATCTAGTTCAACTCTGCTTAGGAAACTGAGAAGAACAGTAGCTCCTCTTCAGTCCAATACACTGTACTTGCTGGGAACAGCCGCGAGTGCTATTTGCACTGTGTATGCCAATGGGAGCGCAATAGTGACATTCCTTACCAGGAAACAGCTCTTGCTCATAGGACCAGAAACTGCATGTGACTCAACTCCATTTAGGACTGGGAAAGAAACGCAAGCTCGCCTTACAAGAAACAGACTCTGCTTTTGAGAAAAGAGCACTCTTCTACTCTACTGTGTTTCCTATAGGGCCAGAACAGTGAACTTGCTCAGAACAAAAAACTGTGCTTCCTACACACACTGGCCATATCTAGTTTAACTCTGCTTAGGAAACTGACAAGAACAGTAGCTCCTATTCAGTCCAATACTCTGTACATGCAGGGAACAGACGCCAGTGCTCTATGCACTGTTTATGGCAATGGGAGCGCAATAGTGACTCTTATTACCAGAAAAAAACTCTTGCTCGTAGGACCAGAAACTGCACGGGATCAATTCTATTTCTGACTGGGAAACAAACACTAGCTTGCCTTTCAAGAAACACACTCTGCTTTTGAGAAAAGAGCACTCTTCTACTCTACAGTGTTTCCTATGGTGTCCGAACAGTGAGCTTGCTCAGAACAAAAGAACTGTGTTTCCTACACACACGGGCCATATCTAGTTCAACTCTGCTTAGGAAACTGACAAGAACAGGAGCTCCTCTTCAGTCCAGTACACTGTATTTGCTGGGAACAGACACGAGTGCTATTTGCACTGTGTATGGCAAAGTGAGCACAATAGTGACTTTCCTTACCAGAAAACAACTCTTGCTGCTAGGACCAAAAACTGCATGTGATTCAACTCCATTTAGGACTGGGAAACAAACGCTAGCTCGCCTTACAAGAAACACACTCTGCTTTTGAGAAAAGAGCACTCTTCTACTCTACTGTGTTTCCTATAGGGCCAGAACAGAGAGCTTGCTCAGAACAAAAGAACTGTGCTTCCTACATACACGGCCATATCTAGTTCAATTCTGCTTAGGAAACTGACAAGAACAATAGATCCTTTTCGGTCCAATACACTGTACATGCTGGGAACAGACGCGAGTGCTATTTGCACTATGTAAGGCAATGGGAGCGCAATAGTGACTTTCCTTACCAGAAAACAACTCTTGCTAGTAGGACCAGAAACTGCATGTGATTCAACTCCATTTAGGACTGGGAAACAAACGCTAGCTCACTTTACAAGAAACACACTCTGCTTTTGAGAAAAGAGCACTCTTCTACTCTACTGTGTTTCCTATGGGGTCCGAACAGTGAGCTTGCTCAGAACAAAAGAACTGTGCTTCCTACACACACGGGCTGTATCTAGTTCAACTCTGCTTAGGAAACTGACAAGAACAGTAGCTCCTCTTCAGACTAATACACTGTACTTGCTGGAAACAGACGCGAGTGCTATTTGCACTGTGTATGGCAAAGGGAGCGCAATAGTGACTTTCCTTACCAGAAAACAACTCTTGCTGGTAGGACCAAAAACTGCATGTGATTCAACTCCGTTTAGGACTGGGAAACAAACGCTAGCTCGCCTTACAAGAAAAACACTCTGCTTTTGAAAAAGAGCACTCTTCTACTCTACTGTGTTTCCTATAGGGCCTCAACAGAGAGCTTGCTCAGAACAAAAGAACTGTGCTTCCTACATACACGGCCATATCTAGTTCAATTCTGCTTAGGAAACTGACAAGAACATTAGATCCTTTTCAGTCCAATACACTGTACATGCTGGGAACAGACGCCAGTGCTATTTGTACTGTGTATGGCAATGGGAGCCCAATAGTGACTCTTCTTACGAGAAAACTACTCTTGCTCGTAGGACCAAAAACTGCATGTGACTCAACTCCATTTAGCACTGGGAAACAAACACTAGCTAGCCTTACAAGAAACACACTCTGCTTTTGAGAAAAGAGCACTCTTCTACTCTACTGTGTTTCCTATAGGGCCAGAACAGTGAGCTTGCTCAGAAAATAACTGTGCTTCCTACACACACGGGCCATATCTAGTTCAATTCTTCTTAGGAAACTGACTAGAACAGTGGAACCTCTTCAGTCCAATACACTGTACATGCTGGGAACAGACGCCAGTGCTATTTGCCCTGTGTGGCAATGGGAGCACAATAGTGACTTTCCTTACCAGAAATAAACTCTTGCTCGTAGGACCAGAAACTGCATGTGATTCAACTCCATTTAGGACTGGGAAACCAACGCTAGCTTGCCGTACAAGAAACACACTCTGCTTTTGAGAACAGAGCACTCTTCTACTCTACTATGTTTCCTACAGGGTCCGAACAGTGAGCTTGCTCTGAACAAAAGAACTGTGCTTCCTACACACACGGCCATATCTAGTTCAATTCTGCTTAGGAACCTGACAAGAACAGTAGATCCTCTTCAGTCCAATACACCGTACTTGCTGGGAACAGACGCCAGTGCTATTTGTCCTGTGTATGGCAATGGCAGCGCAATAGTGACTATTCTTTCCATAAAAGAACTCTTGCTCCTAGGATTAGAAACTGCATGTGATTCAACTCCATTTAGGACTGGGAAAAAAACACTAGCTGGCCTTACAGGAAACACAGTCTGCTTTTGAGAAAAGAGCACTCTTCTACTCTACTGTGTTTCCTATGGTGTCCGAACAGTGAGCTTGATCAGAACAAGAGAACTGTGCTTCCTACATTCACGGGCCATATCTAGTTCAACTCTGCTTAGAAAACTGACAAGAACAGTAGATCCTCTTCAGTCCAATACACTGTACTTGCTGGGAACAGACGCGAGTGCTATTTGCACTGTGTATGGCAAAGAGAGCACAATAGTGACATTCCTTACCAGAAAACAACTCTTGCTCATAGGAAAAAAAACTGCACGTGATTCAACTCCATTTTGAACTGGGAAATAAATGCTAGCTCGCCTTACAAGAAACACACTCTGCTTTGAGAAAAGAGCACTCTTCTACTCTACTGTGTTTCCTATGGAGTCCGAACAGTGACCTTGCTCAGAACAAAAGAACTGTGCTTCCTACACACACGGGCCATATCTAGTTCAACTCTGTTTCAGAAACTGACAAGAACAGTAGCTCCTCTTCAGTCCAATACTCTGTACATGCAGGGAACAGACGCGAGTGCTATTTGCACTGAGTATGGCAATGGGAGCGCAATAGTGACTCTTCTTACAAGAAAAAAACTCTTGCTCGTTGGAACAGAAACTGCACGCGATTAAATTCCATTTCTGACTGGGAAACAAACACTAGCCCGCCTTTCAATAAACACACTCTGCTTTTGAGAAAAGAGCACTCTTCTACTCTACTGTGTTTCCTATGGGGTCCAAACAGTGAGCTTGCTCAGAACAAAAGAACTGTGCTTTCTACACACATGGCCATATCTAGTTCAATTCTGCTTAGGAACCTGACAAGAACAATAGCTCCTCTTCAGTCCAATACACTGTACTTGCTGGGAACCAAAGCCAGTGCTATTTGCCCTGTGTATGACAATGGGAGCGCCACATTGTCTCTTCTTACTAGAAAACAACTCTTGCTCGTAGGACCAGAAACTGCATGTGATTCAACTCCATATAGGACTGGGAAAAAAACACTAGCTGGACTTACAAGAAACACACTCTGCTTTTGAGAAAAGAGCACTCTTCTACTCTACTGTGTTTCCTATAGGGCCAGAATAGAGAGCTTGCTCAGAAAAAAAGAACTGTGGTTCCTACACACACGTGCCATATCTAGTTCAACACTGCTTAGGAAACTGACAAGAACTGTAGCTCCTCTTCAGTCCAATACACTGTACTTGCTGGGAACAGACGCGAGTGCTATTTGCACTGTATATGCCAATGGGAGCGCATTAGTGACATTCCTTACCAGAAAAAAACTCTTGCTCATAGGACCAAAAACTGCATGTGATTCAACTCCATTTAGAACTGGAAAATAAATGCTAGCTCGCCTTACAAGAAACACACTCTGCTTTTGAGAAAAGAGCACTCTTCTACTCTACTGTGTTTCCTATAGGGCCAGAACAGTAAGCTTGCACAACACAAAAGAAGTGTGCTGCCTACACACACGGGCCATATCTAGTTCAATTCAGCTTAGGAAACTGACAAGAACAGTATACCCTCTTCAGTCAAATACACTGCACATGCTGGGAACAGACACCAGTGCTATTTGCCCTGTGTATGACAATTGGAGCGCAATAGTGACTCTTCTTACCAGAGAAAAACTCTTGCTTGTAGGACCAGAAACTGCATGTGACTCAACTCCATTTAGGACTGGGAAAGAAACGCTAGCTCGCCTTACAAGAAACACACTCTGCTTTTGAGAAAAGAGCACTCTTCTACTCTACTGTGTTTCCTATAGGGCCAGAACAGTGAACTTACTCAGAACAAAAGAACTGTGCTTCCTACACACAGGGGCCATATCTAGTTTAACTCTGCTTAGGAAACTGACAAGAACAGTAGCTTCTCTTCAGTCCAAAACTCTGTACATGCAAGGAACAGACGCCAGTGCTATATGCACTGTGTATGGCAATGGGAGCGCAATAGTAACTCTTATTACCAGAAAAAAACTCTTGCTCATAGGACCATAAACTGCTCGGGATTCAATTCCATTTCTGACTGGGAAACAAACACTAGCTTGCCTTTCAAGAAACACACTCTGCTTTTGAGAAAAGAGCACTCTTCTACTCTACAGTGTTTCCTATGGTGTCCGAACAGTTAGCTTGCTCAGAACAAAAGAACTGTGCTTCCTACACACACCGGCCATATCTAGTTCAACTCTGCTTAGGAAACTGACAAGAACAGTAGCTCCTCTTCAGTCCAATACACTGTACTTGATGGGAACAGACGCGAGTGCTATTTGTACTATGTATGGCAATGGGAGCGCAATAATGACTTTCCTTTCCAGAAAACAACTCTTGCTCGTAGGATCAGAAACTGCATGGGATTCAACTTCATTTAGGACTGGGAAACAAACGCTAGCTCGACTTACAAGAAACACACTCTGCTTTTGAGAAAAGAGCATTCTTCTACTCTACTTTGTTTCCTATGGGGATCGAACAATGAGCGTGCTCAGAACAAAAAATCTGTGCTTCCTACACAAGGGCCATATCTAGTTCAACTCTGCTTAGGACACTGACAAGAACAGTAGCTCCTCTTCAGTCCAATACACTGTACTTGCTGGAAACAGACGAGAGTGCTATTTGCACTGTGTATGGCAAAGGGAGCGCTATAGTGACTTTCCTTACTAGAAAACAACTCTTGCTGGTAGGATCAAAAACTGCATGTGATTCAACTCCATTTAGGACTGGGAAACAAACGCTAGCTCGCCCTACAAGAAACACATTCTGCTTTTGAGAAAAGAGCACTCTTCTACTCTACTTTGTTTCCTATAGAGCCAGAACAGAGTGCTTGCTCAGAACAAAAGAACTGTGCTTCCTACATACAGGGCCATATCTAGTTCAATTCTGCTTAGGAAACTGACAAGAACAATAGATCCTTCTCAGTCCAATACACTGTAAATGCTGGGAACAGACGCGAGTGCTATTTGCCCTGTGTATAACAATGGGAGCGCAATAGTGACTCTTCTTACCAGAAAACAACTCTTGCTCGTAGGACCAGAAACTGCATGTGATTCAACTCCATATAGGACTGGGAAAAAAACACTAGCTGGCCTTACAAGGAACACACTCTGCTTTTGAGAAAAGAGCACTCTTCTACTCTACTGTGTTTCTTATAGGGCCAGAACAGAGAGCTTGTTCAGAACAAAAGAACTGTGCTTCCTACATACAGGGCCATATCTAGTTCAATTCTGCTTAGGAAACTGACAAGAACAATAGATCCTTTTCAGTCCAATACACTGTACATGCTGGGAACAGACGCGAGTGCTATTTGCCCTGTGTATGACAATGGGAGCGCAATAGTGACTCTTAGTACCAGAAAACAAATCTTGCTTGTAGGACCAGAAACTGCATGTGATTCAACTCCATTTAGGACTGGGAAACAAACGCTAGCTCGCCTTACAAGAAACAAACTCTGCTTTTGAGAAAACAGCACTCTCCTACTCTACTCTGTTTCCTATGGGGTCCGAACAGTGAAATTGCTCAGAAAAAAAGAACTGTGCTTCCTACAAACACATGCCATATCTAGTTCAACTCTGCTTAGGAAACTGACAAGAACAGTAGCTCCTCTTCAGTCCAATACACTGTACTTGCTGGGAACAGCCGCGAGTGCTATTTGCACTGTGTATGCCAATGGGAGCGCAATAGTGACATTCCTTACCAGGAAACAGCTCTTGCTCATAGGACCAGAAACTGCATGTGACTCAACTCCATTTAGGACTGGGAAAGAAACGCAAGCTCGCCTTACAAGAAACAGACTCTGCTTTTGAGAAAAGAGCACTCTTCTACTCTACTGTGTTTCCTATAGGGCCAGAACAGTGAACTTGCTCAGAACAAAAAACTGTGCTTCCTACACACACTGGCCATATCTAGTTTAACTCTGCTTAGGAAACTGACAAGAACAGTAGCTCCTATTCAGTCCAATACTCTGTACATGCAGGGAACAGACGCCAGTGCTCTCTGCACTGTTTATGGCAATGGGAGCGCAATAGTGACTCTTATTACCAGAAAAAAACTCTTGCTCGTAGGACCAGAAACTGCACGGGATCAATTCTATTTCTGACTGGGAAACAAACACTAGCTTGCCTTTCAAGAAACACACTCTGCTTTTGAGAAAAGAGCACTCTTCTACTCTACAGTGTTTCCTATGGTGTCCGAACAGTGAGCTTGCTCAGAACAAAAGAACTGTGTTTCCTACACACACGGGCCATATCTAGTTCAACTCTGCTTAGGAAACTGACAAGAACAGGAGCTCCTCTTCAGTCCAGTACACTGTATTTGCTGGGAACAGACACGAGTGCTATTTGCACTGTGTATGGCAAAGTGAGCACAATAGTGACTTTCCTTACCAGAAAACAACTCTTGCTGCTAGGACCAAAAACTGCATGTGATTCAACTCCATTTAGGACTGGGAAACAAACGCTAGCTCGCCTTACAAGAAACACACTCTGCTTTTGAGAAAAGAGCACTCTTCTACTCTACTGTGTTTCCTATAGGGCCAGAACAGAGAGCTTGCTCAGAACAAAAGAACTGTGCTTCCTACATACACGGCCATATCTAGTTCAATTCTGCTTAGGAAACTGACAAGAACAATAGATCCTTTTCGGTCCAATACACTGTACATGCTGGGAACAGACGCGAGTGCTATTTGCACTATGTAAGGCAATGGGAGCGCAATAGTGACTTTCCTTACCAGAAAACAACTCTTGCTAGTAGGACCAGAAACTGCATGTGATTCAACTCCATTTAGGACTGGGAAACAAACGCTAGCTCACTTTACAAGAAACACACTCTGCTTTTGAGAAAAGAGCACTCTTCTACTCTACTGTGTTTCCTATGGGGTCCGAACAGTGAGCTTGCTCAGAACAAAAGAACTGTGCTTCCTACACACACGGGCTGTATCTAGTTCAACTCTGCTTAGGAAACTGACAAGAACAGTAGCTCCTCTTCAGACTAATACACTGTACTTGCTGGAAACAGACGCGAGTGCTATTTGCACTGTGTATGGCAAAGGGAGCGCAATAGTGACTTTCCTTACCAGAAAACAACTCTTGCTGGTAGGACCAAAAACTGCATGTGATTCAACTCCGTTTAGGACTGGGAAACAAACGCTAGCTCGCCTTACAAGAAAAACACTCTGCTTTTGAAAAAGAGCACTCTTCTACTCTACTGTGTTTCCTATAGGGCCTCAACAGAGAGCTTGCTCAGAACAAAAGAACTGTGCTTCCTACATACACGGCCATATCTAGTTCAATTCTGCTTAGGAAACTGACAAGAACATTAGATCCTTTTCAGTCCAATACACTGTACATGCTGGGAACAGACGCCAGTGCTATTTGTACTGTGTATGGCAATGGGAGCCCAATAGTGACTCTTCTTACGAGAAAACTACTCTTGCTCGTAGGACCAAAAACTGCATGTGACTCAACTCCATTTAGCACTGGGAAACAAACACTAGCTAGCCTTACAAGAAACACACTCTGCTTTTGAGAAAAGAGCACTCTTCTACTCTACTGTGTTTCCTATAGGGCCAGAACAGTGAGCTTGCTCAGAAAATAACTGTGCTTCCTACACACACGGGCCATATCTAGTTCAATTCTTCTTAGGAAACTGACTAGAACAGTGGAACCTCTTCAGTCCAATACACTGTACATGCTGGGAACAGACGCCAGTGCTATTTGCCCTGTGTGGCAATGGGAGCACAATAGTGACTTTCCTTACCAGAAATAAACTCTTGCTCGTAGGACCAGAAACTGCATGTGATTCAACTCCATTTAGGACTGGGAAACCAACGCTAGCTTGCCGTACAAGAAACACACTCTGCTTTTGAGAACAGAGCACTCTTCTACTCTACTATGTTTCCTACAGGGTCCGAACAGTGAGCTTGCTCTGAACAAAAGAACTGTGCTTCCTACACACACGGCCATATCTAGTTCAATTCTGCTTAGGAACCTGACAAGAACAGTAGATCCTCTTCAGTCCAATACACCGTACTTGCTGGGAACAGACGCCAGTGCTATTTGTCCTGTGTATGGCAATGGCAGCGCAAGAGTGACTATTCTTTCCATAAAAGAACTCTTGCTCCTAGGATTAGAAACTGCATGTGATTCAACTCCATTTAGGACTGGGAAAAAAACACTAGCTGGCCTTACAGGAAACACAGTCTGCTTTTGAGAAAAGAGCACTCTTCTACTCTACTGTGTTTCCTATGGTGTCCGAACAGTGAGCTTGATCAGAACAAGAGAACTGTGCTTCCTACATTCACGGGCCATATCTAGTTCAACTCTGCTTAGAAAACTGACAAGAACAGTAGATCCTCTTCAGTCCAATACACTGTACTTGCTGGGAACAGACGCGAGTGCTATTTGCACTGTGTATGGCAAAGAGAGCACAATAGTGACATTCCTTACCAGAAAACAACTCTTGCTCATAGGAAAAAAAACTGCACGTGATTCAACTCCATTTTGAACTGGGAAATAAATGCTAGCTCGCCTTACAAGAAACACACTCTGCTTTGAGAAAAGAGCACTCTTCTACTCTACTGTGTTTCCTATGGAGTCCGAACAGTGACCTTGCTCAGAACAAAAGAACTGTGCTTCCTACACACACGGGCCATATCTAGTTCAACTCTGTTTCAGAAACTGACAAGAACAGTAGCTCCTCTTCAGTCCAATACTCTGTACATGCAGGGAACAGACGCGAGTGCTATTTGCACTGAGTATGGCAATGGGAGCGCAATAGTGACTCTTCTTACAAGAAAAAAACTCTTGCTCGTTGGAACAGAAACTGCACGCGATTCAATTCCATTTCTGACTGGGAAACAAACACTAGCCCGCCTTTCAATAAACACACTCTGCTTTTGAGAAAAGAGCACTCTTCTACTCTACTGTGTTTCCTATGGGGTCCAAACAGTGAGCTTGCTCAGAACAAAAGAACTGTGCTTTCTACACACATGGCCATATCTAGTTCAATTCTGCTTAGGAACCTGACAAGAACAATAGCTCCTCTTCAGTCCAATACACTGTACTTGCTGGGAACCAAAGCCAGTGCTATTTGCCCTGTGTATGACAATGGGAGCGCCACATTGTCTCTTCTTACTAGAAAACAACTCTTGCTCGTAGGACCAGAAACTGCATGTGATTCAACTCCATATAGGACTGGGAAAAAAACACTAGCTGGACTTACAAGAAACACACTCTGCTTTTGAGAAAAGAGCACTCTTCTACTCTACTGTGTTTCCTATAGGGCCAGAATAGAGAGCTTGCTCAGAAAAAAAGAACTGTGGTTCCTACACACACGTGCCATATCTAGTTCAACACTGCTTAGGAAACTGACAAGAACTGTAGCTCCTCTTCAGTCCAATACACTGTACTTGCTGGGAACAGACGCGAGTGCTATTTGCACTGTATATGCCAATGGGAGCGCATTAGTGACATTCCTTACCAGAAAAAAACTCTTGCTCATAGGACCAAAAACTGCATGTGATTCAACTCCATTTAGAACTGGGAAATAAATGCTAGCTCGCCTTACAAGAAACACACTCTGCTTTTGAGAAAAGAGCACTCTTCTACTCTACTGTGTTTCCTATAGGGCCAGAACAGTAAGCTTGCACAACACAAAAGAAGTGTGCTGCCTACACACACGGGCCATATCTAGTTCAATTCAGCTTAGGAAACTGACAAGAACAGTATACCCTCTTCAGTCAAATACACTGCACATGCTGGGAACAGACACCAGTGCTATTTGCCCTGTGTATGACAATTGGAGCGCAATAGTGACTCTTCTTACCAGAGAAAAACTCTTGCTTGTAGGACCAGAAACTGCATGTGACTCAACTCCATTTAGGACTGGGAAAGAAACGCTAGCTCGCCTTACAAGAAACACACTCTGCTTTTGAGAAAAGAGCACTCTTCTACTCTACTGTGTTTCCTATAGGGCCAGAACAGTGAACTTACTCAGAACAAAAGAACTGTGCTTCCTACACACAGGGGCCATATCTAGTTTAACTCTGCTTAGGAAACTGACAAGAACAGTAGCTTCTCTTCAGTCCAAAACTCGGTACATGCAAGGAACAGACGCCAGTGCTATATGCACTGTGTATGGCAATGGGAGCGCAATAGTAACTCTTATTACCAGAAAAAAACTCTTGCTCATAGGACCATAAACTGCTCGGGATTCAATTCCATTTCTGACTGGGAAACAAACACTAGCTTGCCTTTCAAGAAACACACTCTGCTTTTGAGAAAAGAGCACTCTTCTACTCTACAGTGTTTCCTATGGTGTCCGAACAGTTAGCTTGCTCAGAACAAAAGAACTGTGCTTCCTACACACACCGGCCATATCTAGTTCAACTCTGCTTAGGAAACTGACAAGAACAGTAGCTCCTCTTCAGTCCAATACACTGTACTTGATGGGAACAGACGCGAGTGCTATTTGTACTATGTATGGCAATGGGAGCGCAATAATGACTTTCCTTTCCAGAAAACAACTCTTGCTCGTAGGATCAGAAACTGCATGGGATTCAACTTCATTTAGGACTGGGAAACAAACGCTAGCTCGACTTACAAGAAACACACTCTGCTTTTGAGAAAAGAGCATTCTTCTACTCTACTTTGTTTCCTATGGGGATCGAACAATGAGCGTGCTCAGAACAAAAAATCTGTGCTTCCTACACAAGGGCCATATCTAGTTCAACTCTGCTTAGGACACTGACAAGAACAGTAGCTCCTCTTCAGTCCAATACACTGTACTTGCTGGAAACAGACGAGAGTGCTATTTGCACTGTGTATGGCAAAGGGAGCGCAATAGTGACTTTCCTTACTAGAAAACAACTCTTGCTGGTAGGATCAAAAACTGCATGTGATTCAACTCCATTTAGGACTGGGAAACAAACGCTAGCTCGCCCTACAAGAAACACATTCTGCTTTTGAGAAAAGAGCACTCTTCTACTCTACTTTGTTTCCTATAGAGCCAGAACAGAGTGCTTGCTCAGAACAAAAGAACTGTGCTTCCTACATACAGGGCCATATCTAGTTCAATTCTGCTTAGGAAACTGACAAGAACAATAGATCCTTCTCAGTCCAATACACTGTAAATGCTGGGAACAGACGCGAGTGCTATTTGCCCTGTGTATAACAATGGGAGCGCAATAGTGACTCTTCTTACCAGAAAACAACTCTTGCTCGTAGGACCAGAAACTGCATGTGATTCAACTCCATATAGGACTGGGAAAAAAACACTAGCTGGCCTTACAAGGAACACACTCTGCTTTTGAGAAAAGAGCACTCTTCTACTCTACTGTGTTTCTTATAGGGCCAGAACAGAGAGCTTGTTCAGAACAAAAGAACTGTGCTTCCTACATACAGGGCCATATCTAGTTCAATTCTGCTTAGGAAACTGACAAGAACAATAGATCCTTTTCAGTCCAATACACTGTACATGCTGGGAACAGACGCGAGTGCTATTTGCCCTGTGTATGACAATGGGAGCGCAATAGTGACTCTTAGTACCAGAAAACAAATCTTGCTTGTAGGACCAGAAACTGCATGTGATTCAACTCCATTTAGGACTGGGAAACAAACGCTAGCTCGCCTTACAAGAAACAAACTCTGCTTTTGAGAAAAGAGCACTCTCCTACTCTACTCTGTTTCCTATGGGGTCCGAACAGTGAAATTGCTCAGAAAAAAAGAACTGTGCTTCCTACAAACACGTGCCATATCTAGTTCAACTCTGCTTAGGAAACTGAGAAGAACAGTAGCTCCTCTTCAGTCCAATACACTGTACTTGCTGGGAACAGCCGCGAGTGCTATTTGCACTGTGTATGCCAATGGGAGCGCAATAGTGACATTCCTTACCAGGAAACAGCTCTTGCTCATAGGACCAGAAACTGCATGTGACTCAACTCCATTTAGGACTGGGAAAGAAACGCAAGCTCGCCTTACAAGAAACAGACTCTGCTTTTGAGAAAAGAGCACTCTTCTACTCTACTGTGTTTCCTATAGGGCCAGAACAGTGAACTTGCTCAGAACAAAAAACTGTGCTTCCTACACACACTGGCCATATCTAGTTTAACTCTGCTTAGGAAACTGACAAGAACAGTAGCTCCTATTCAGTCCAATACTCTGTACATGCAGGGAACAGACGCCAGTGCTCTCTGCACTGTTTATGGCAATGGGAGCGCAATAGTGACTCTTATTACCAGAAAAAAACTCTTGCTCGTAGGACCAGAAACTGCACGGGATCAATTCTATTTCTGACTGGGAAACAAACACTAGCTTGCCTTTCAAGAAACACACTCTGCTTTTGAGAAAAGAGCACTCTTCTACTCTACAGTGTTTCCTATGGTGTCCGAACAGTGAGCTTGCTCAGAACAAAAGAACTGTGTTTCCTACACACACAGGCCATATCTAGTTCAACTCTGCTTAGGAAACTGACAAGAACAGGAGCTCCTCTTCAGTCCAGTACACTGTATTTGCTGGGAACAGACACGAGTGCTATTTGCACTGTGTATGGCAAAGTGAGCACAATAGTGACTTTCCTTACCAGAAAACAACTCTTGCTGCTAGGACCAAAAACTGCATGTGATTCAACTCCATTTAGGACTGGGAAACAAACGCTAGCTCGCCTTACAAGAAACACACTCTGCTTTTGAGAAAAGAGCACTCTTCTACTCTACTGTGTTTCCTATAGGGCCAGAACAGAGAGCTTGCTCAGAACAAAAGAACTGTGCTTCCTACATACACGGCCATATCTAGTTCAATTCTGCTTAGGAAACTGACAAGAACGATAGATCCTTTTCGGTCCAATACACTGTACATGCTGGGAACAGACGCGAGTGCTATTTGCACTATGTAAGGAAATGGGAGCGTAATAGTGACTTTCCTTACCAGAAAACAACTCTTGCTAGTAGGACCAGAAACTGCATGTGATTCAACTCCATTTAGGACTGGGAAACAAACGCTAGCTCACTTTACAAGAAACACACTCTGCTTTTGAGAAAAGAGCACTCTTCTACTCTACTGTGTTTCCTATGGGGTCCGAACAGTGAGCTTGCTCAGAACAAAAGAACTGTGCTTCCTACACACACGGGCTGTATCTAGTTCAATTCTGCTTAGGAAACTGACAAGAACAGTAGCTCCTCTTCAGACTAATACACTGTACTTGCTGGAAACAGACGCGAGTGCTATTTGCACTGTGTATGGCAAAGGGAGCGCAATAGTGACTTTCCTTACCAGAAAACAACTCTTGCTGGTAGGACCAAAAACTGCATGTGATTCAACTCCGTTTAGGACTGGGAAACAAACGCTAGCTCGCCTTACAAGAAAAACACTCTGCTTTTGAAAAAGAGCACTCTTCTACTCTACTGTGTTTCCTATAGGGCCTCAACAGAGAGCTTGCTCAGAACAAAAGAACTGTGCTTCCTACATACACGGCCATATCTAGTTCAATTCTGCTTAGGAAACTGACAAGAACATTAGATCCTTTTCAGTCCAATACACTGTACATGCTGGGAACAGACGCCAGTGCTATTTGTACTGTGTATGGCAATGGGAGCCCAATAGTGACTCTTCTTACGAGAAAACTACTCTTGCTCGTAGGACCAAAAACTGCATGTGACTCAACTCCATTTAGCACTGGGAAACAAACACTAGCTAGCCTTACAAGAAACACACTCTGCTTTTGAGAAAAGAGCACTCTTCTACTCTACTGTGTTTCCTATAGGGCCAGAACAGTGAGCTTGCTCAGAAAATAACTGTGCTTCCTACACACACGGGCCATATCTAGTTCAATTCTTCTTAGGAAACTGACTAGAACAGTGGAACCTCTTCAGTCCAATACACTGTACATGCTGGGAACAGACGCCAGTGCTATTTGCCCTGTGTGGCAATGGGAGCACAATAGTGACTTTCCTTACCAGAAATAAACTCTTGCTCGTAGGACCAGAAACTGCATGTGATTCAACTCCATTTAGGACTGGGAAACCAACGCTAGCTTGCCGTACAAGAAACACACTCTGCTTTTGAGAACAGAGCACTCTTCTACTCTACTATGTTTCCTACAGGGTCCGAACAGTGAGCTTGCTCTGAACAAAAGAACTGTGCTTCCTACACACACGGCCATATCTAGTTCAATTCTGCTTAGGAACCTGACAAGAACAGTAGATCCTCTTCAGTCTAATACACCGTACTTGCTGGGAACAGACGCCAGTGCTATTTGTCCTGTGTATGGCAATGGCAGCGCAATAGTGACTATTCTTTCCATAAAAGAACTCTTGCTCCTAGGATTAGAAACTGCATGTGATTCAACTCCATTTAGGACTGGGAAAAAAACACTAGCTGGCCTTACAGGAAACACAGTCTGCTTTTGAGAAAAGAGCACTCTTCTACTCTACTGTGTTTCCTATGGTGTCCGAACAGTGAGCTTGATCAGAACAAGAGAACTGTGCTTCCTACATTCACGGGCCATATCTAGTTCAACTCTGCTTAGAAAACTGACAAGAACAGTAGATCCTCTTCAGTCCAATACACTGTACTTGCTGGGAACAGACGCGAGTGCTATTTGCACTGTGTATGGCAAAGAGAGCACAATAGTGACATTCCTTACCAGAAAACAACTCTTGCTCATAGGAAAAAAAACTGCATGTGATTCAACTCCATTTTGAACTGGGAAATAAATGCTAGCTCGCCTTACAAGAAACACACTCTGCTTTGAGAAAAGAGCACTCTTCTACTCTACTGTGTTTCCTATGGAGTCCGAACAGTGACCTTGCTCAGAACAAAAGAACTGTGCTTCCTACACACACGGGCCATATCTAGTTCAACTCTGTTTCAGAAACTGACAAGAACAGTAGCTCCTCTTCAGTCCAATACTCTGTACATGCAGGGAACAGACGCGAGTGCTATTTGCACTGAGTATGGCAATGGGAGCGCAATAGTGACTCTTCTTACAAGAAAAAAACTCTTGCTCGTTGGAACAGAAACTGCACGCGATTCAATTCCATTTCTGACTGGGAAACAAACACTAGCCCGCCTTTCAATAAACACACTCTGCTTTTGAGAAAAGAGCACTCTTCTACTCTACTGTGTTTCCTATGGGGTCCAAACAGTGAGCTTGCTCAGAACAAAAGAACTGTGCTTTCTACACACATGGCCATATCTAGTTCAATTCTGCTTAGGAACCTGACAAGAACAATAGCTCCTCTTCAGTCCAATACACTGTACTTGCTGGGAACCAAAGCCAGTGCTATTTGCCCTGTGTATGACAATGGGAGCGCCACATTGTCTCTTCTTACTAGAAAACAACTCTTGCTCGTAGGACCAGAAACTGCATGTGATTCAACTCCATATAGGACTGGGAAAAAAACACTAGCTGGACTTACAAGAAACACACTCTGCTTTTGAGAAAAGAGCACTCTTCTACTCTACTGTGTTTCCTATAGGGCCAGAATAGAGAGCTTGCTCAGAAAAAAAGAACTGTGGTTCCTACACACACGTGTTATATCTAGTTCAACACTGCTTAGGAAACTGACAAGAACTGTAGCTCCTCTTCAGTCCAATACACTGTACTTGCTGGGAACAGACGCGAGTGCTATTTGCACTGTATATGCCAATGGGAGCGCATTAGTGACATTCCTTACCAGAAAAAAACTCTTGCTCATAGGACCAAAAACTGCATGTGATTCAACTCCATTTAGAACTGGGAAATAAATGCTAGCTCGCCTTACAAGAAACACACTCTGCTTTTGAGAAAAGAGCACTCTTCTACTCTACTGTGTTTCCTATAGGGCCAGAACAGTAAGCTTGCACAACACAAAAGAAGTGTGCTGCCTACACACACGGGCCATATCTAGTTCAATTCAGCTTAGGAAACTGACAAGAACAGTATACCCTCTTCAGTCAAATACACTGCACATGCTGGGAACAGACACCAGTGCTATTTGCCCTGTGTATGACAATTGGAGCGCAATAGTGACTCTTCTTACCAGAGAAAAACTCTTGCTTGTAGGACCAGAAACTGCATGTGACTCAACTCCATTTAGGACTGGGAAAGAAACGCTAGCTCGCCTTACAAGAAACACACTCTGCTTTTGAGAAAAGAGCACTCTTCTACTCTACTGTGTTTCCTATAGGGCCAGAACAGTGAACTTACTCAGAACAAAAGAACTGTGCTTCCTACACACAGGGGCCATATCTAGTTTAACTCTGCTTAGGAAACTGACAAGAACAGTAGCTTCTCTTCAGTCCAATACTCTGTACATGCAAGGAACAGACGCCAGTGCTATATGCACTGTGTATGGCAATGGGAGCGCAATAGTAACTCTTATTACCAGAAAAAAACTCTTGCTCATAGGACCATAAACTGCTCGGGATTCAATTCCATTTCTGACTGGGAAACAAACACTAGCTTGCCTTTCAAGAAACACACTCTGCTTTTGAGAAAAGAGCACTCTTCTACTCTACAGTGTTTCCTATGGTGTCCGAACAGTTAGCTTGCTCAGAACAAAAGAACTGTGCTTCCTACACACACCGGCCATATCTAGTTCAACTCTGCTTAGGAAACTGACAAGAATAGTAGCTCCTCTTCAGTCCAATACACTGTACTTGCTGGGAACCGACGCGAGTGCTATTTGCACTGCATATTGCAATGGAAGCGCAATAGTGACTTTCCTACCAGAAAACAACTCTTGCTCGTAGGACCTGAAACTGCATGTGATTCAACTCCATTTAGAACTGGGAAATAAATGCTAGCTCGCCTTACAAGAAACACACTCTGCTTTTGATAAAAGAGCACTCTTCTACTCTACTGTGTTTCCTATAGGGCCAGAACACAAAAGAAGTGTGCTGCCTACAGACACGGGCCATATCTAGTTCAATTCAGCTTAGGAAACTGACAAGAACAGTAGATCCTCCTCAGTCCAATACACTGTACATGTTGGGAACAGACGCCAGTGCTATTTGCCCTGTGTATGACAATGGGAGCGCAATAGTGACTCTTCTTACCAGAAAACAAATCTTTCTCGTAGGACCACAAACTGCATGGGATTCAACTCCATTTAGTACTGGGAAACAAATGCTATCTCGCCTCACAAGAAACACACTCTGCTTATGAGAAAAGAGCACTCTTCTTCTTTACTGTATTTCCTATGGGTTCCGAACAGTGAGCTTGCTCATAACAAAAGACCTGTGCTTCCTACACACACGAGCTATATCTGGTTGAACTCTGCTTAGGAAACTGACGAGAACAGTAGCTGCTCTTCAGTCCAATACACTGTACTTGCTGGGAACAGACGCAAGTGCTATTAGCACTGTGTATGGCAAAGGGAGCACAATAGTGACTTTCCTTACCAGAAAACAATTCTTTCTTGTAGGACCAGAAACTGCATGTGATTCAAATCCATTTTGGACTGGGAAACAAATGCTAGCTCGCCTTACAATAAACACACATCTGCTTTTGAGAAAAGAGCACTCTTCTACTCTACAGTGTTTCCTATTGTGTCCGAACAGTGAGCTTGCTCAGAACAAAAGAACTGTGCTTCCTACACACACCGGCCATATCTAGTTCATCTCTGCTTAGGAAACTGACAAGAACAGTAGCTCCTCTTCAGTCCAATACACTGTACTTGATGGGAACAGACGCGAGTGCTATTTGCACTATGTATGGCAATGGGAGCGCAATAATGACTTTCCTTTCCAGAAAACAACTCTTGCTCGTAGGATCATAAACTGCATGTGATTCAACTTCATTTAGGACTGGGAAACAAACGCTAGCTCGACTTACAAGAAACACACTCTGCTTTTGAGAAAAGAGCACTCTTCTACTCTACTGTGTTTCCTATAGGGCCAGAACAGAGAGCTTGCTCAGAACAAAAGAACTGTGCTTCCTACATACACGGCCATATCTAGTTCAATTCTGCTTAGGAAACTGACAAGAACAATAGATCCTTTTCAGTCCAATACACTGTACATGCTGGGAACAGACGCGAGTGCTATTTGCACTATGTATGGCAATGGGAGCGCAATAGTGACTTTCCTTACCAGAAAACAACTCTTGCTCGTAGGACCAAAAACTGCATGTGACTCAACTCCATTTAGGACTGGGTAACAAACGCTAGCTAGCCTTACAAGAAACACACTCTATTTTTGAGAAAAGAGCACTCTTCTACTCTACTGTGTTTCCTATAGGGCCAGAACAGTGAGCTTTCTCAGAACAAATGAACTTTGCTTCCTACACACACGGGCCATATCTAGTTCAATTCTGCTTAGGAAACTGACAAGAACAGTGGAACCTCTTCAGTCCAATACACTGTACATGCTGGGAACAGACGCCAGTGCTATTTGCCCTGTGTATGGCAATGGGAGCACAATAGTGACTTTCCTTACCAGAAAACAACTCTTGCTCGTAGGACCAGAAACTGCATGTGATTCAACTCCATTTAGGACTGGGAAACAAACGCTAGCTTGCCGTACAAGAAACACACTCTGCTTTTGAGAAAAGAGCACTCTTCTACTCTACTGTGTTTCCTATAGGGTCCGAACAGTGAGCTTGCTCTGAACAAAAGAACTGTGCTTCCTACACTAAGGGCCATATCTAGTTCAATTCTGCTTAAGAACCTGACAAGAACAGTAGATCGTCTTCAGTCCAATACACCGTACTTACTGGGAACAGACGCCAGGGCTATTTGTCCGGTGTATGGCAATGGCAGTGCAATAGTGACTATTCTTACCATAAAACAACTCTTGCTCGTAGGATTAGAAACTGCATGTGATTCAACTCCATTTAGGACTGGGAAACAAACGGTAGCTCGCCTTTCAAGAAACACACTCTGCTTTAGAGAAAAGAGCACTCTTCTACTCTACTGTGTTTCCTAAAGGGCCAGAACAGAGAGCTTGCTCAGAACAAAAGAACTGTGCTTCCTACATACAGGGCCATATCTAGTTCAGTTCTGCTTAGGAAACTGACAAGAACAATAGATCCTTTTCAGTCCAATACACTGTACATGCTGGGAACAGACGCGAGTGCTATTTGCCCTGTGTATGAGAATGGGAGCGCAATAGTGACTCTTCTTACCAGAAAACAACTCTTGCTGGTAGGACAAGAAACAGCATGTTATTCAACTCCATATAAGGCTTGGAAAAACACACTACCTGGCCTTACAAGAAACACACTCTGCTTTTGAGAAAAGAGCACTCTTCTACTCTATTGTGTTTCCTATGGGGTCCGAACAGTAAGCTTGCTCAGAACAAAAGAACTGTGCTTCCTACACACATGGGCCATATCTAGTTCAACTCTGCTTAGGAAACTGACAAGAACAGTAGATCCTCCTCAGTCCAATACACTGTACATGTTGGGAACAGACGCCAGTGCTATTTGCCCTGTGTATGACAATGGGAGCGCAATAGTGACTCTTCTTACCAGAAAACAAATCTTTCTCGTAGGACCACAAACTGCATGGGATTCAACTCCATTTAGTACTGGGAAACAAATGCTATCTCGCCTCACAAGAAACACACTCTGCTTATGAGAAAAGAGCACTCTTCTTCTGTACTGTATTTCCTATGGGTTCCGAACAGTGAGCTTGCTCATAACAAAAGACCTGTGCTTCCTACACACACGAGCCATATCTGGTTGAACTCTGCTTAGGAAACTGACAAGAACAGTAGCTGCTCTTCAGTCCAATACACTGTACTTGCTGGGAACAGACGCAAGTGCTATTAGCACTGTGTATGGCAAAGGGAGCACAATAGTGACTTTCCTTACCAGAAAACAACTCTTTCTCGTAGGACCAGAAACTGCATGTGATTCAAATCCATTTTGGACTGGGAAACAAATGCTAGCTCGCCTTACAAGAAAAACACTCTGTTTTTTAGAAAAGAGCACTCTTCTACTCTACTGCGTTTCCTATGGGGTCCAAACAGTGAGCTTGCTCAGAACAAAAGATCTGTGCTTCCTACACATGGACCATATCTAGTTCAACTCTGCTTAGGAAACTGAGAAGAACAGTAGCTCCTCTTCAGTCCAATACACTGTACTTGCAGGGAACAGACGCGAGTGCTATTTGCACTGTGTATGGCATTTGGGGCGCAATAGTGACTCTTCTTACGAGAAAACAACTCTGGCTCGTAGGACCAAAAACTACATGTGACTCAATTCCATTTAGGACTGGGAATCAAACGCGAGCTCGCCTTACAAGAAATACACTCTGCTTTAGAGAAAAGAGCACTCTTCTTCTCTACTCTGTTTCCTACAGGGCCAGAAGAGTGAGCTTGCTCAGAACATTATAACTGTGCTTCCTACACACACGGGCCATATCTAGTTCAACTCTGCTTAGGAAACTGACAAGAACAGTAGCTCCTCTTCAGTCTGATACACTGTACTTGCTGGGAACAGATGCGAGTGCTATTTGCACTGTGTATGGCAATGGGAGCACAATAGTGACTTTCCTTACCAGAAAACAACTCTTGCTCGTAGGACCAGAAACTGCATGTGACTCAACTCCATTTAGGACTGGGAAACAAACGCTAGCTTTCCATACAAGAAACACACTCTGCTTTTGAGAAAAGAGCACTCTTCTACTCTATTATGTTTCCTATGGGGTCCGAACAGTGAGCTTGCTCTGAACAAAAGAACTGTGCTTCCTACACACGCGACCATACCTAGTTCAATTCTGCTTAGGAAACTGACAAAAACAGTAGCTCCTCTTCAGTCCAATACACTGTACTTGCTGGGAGCAGACGCGAGTGCTATTTGCACTGTGTATGACAATGGGAGCGCAATAGTGACTTTCCTTACTAGAAAACAATTCTTGCTCATAGGATCAGAAACTGCATGTAATTCAACTCCATTTAGCACGGGGCAACAAATGCTAGCTCGCCTCACATGAAACACACCCTGCTTTTGAGAAAAGAGAACTCTTCTACTCTACTGTGTTTCCTATGGGGACCGAACAGTGAGCTTGCTCAGAACAAAAGAACTGTGCTTCCTACACACACGGCCATATCTAGTTCAACACTGCTTAGGAAACTGACAAGAACAGTAGATCCTCTTCAGTCCAATACTCGGTACATGCAGGGAACAGACGCCAGTGCTATATGCACTGTGTAGGGCAATTGGAGCACAATAGTGACTCGTCTTACCAGAAAACAACTCTTGCTCATAGGACCAAAAACTGCATGTGATTCAACTCCATTTAGAACTGGGAAATAAATGCTAGCTCGCCTTACAAGAAAAACACTCTGCTTTTGAGAAAAGAGCACTCTTCTACTCTACTGTGTTTCCTATAGGGCCTGAACAGTAAGCTTGCACAGAACAAAAGAACTGTGCTTCCTACTCACACGGGGCATATCTAGTTCAACTCTGCTTAGCTCCTTTTCAGTCCAATACACTGTACTTACTGGGAACAGACGGGAGGGCTATTTGCACTGTGTATGGCTTGGGAGCACAATAGTGACTTTCCTTACCAGAAAACAACTCTTGCTCGTAGGACCACAAACTGCATTGGATTCAACTCCATTTAGGACTGGGAAACAAATGCTAGCTCGCCTTACATGAAACACACTCTGCTTTTGAGAAAAGAGCACTCTTCTACTCTAGTGTGTTTCCTATGGGGTCCGAACAGTGAGCTTGCTCAGAACAAAAAAACTGTGCTTCCTACACACAGGGCCATATCTAGTTCAAGTATGCTTAGGAAACTGACAAGAACAGTAGATCCTCTTCTATCCAATACACTGTACTTGCTGCGAACAGACAGGAGAGCTATTTGCACTGTGTATGGCAATGGGATCGCAATAGTGACTTTCCTTACAAGAAAACAACTCTTCCTCATAGGACCAGAAACTGCATGTGATTCAACTCCATTTAGGTCTGGGAAACAAACGCTAGCTCGCCTTACAAGAAACATACTCAGCTTTTGATAAAAGAGCACTCTTTTACTCTACTGTGTTTCCTATGGGGTCCAAAGAGTGAGCTTGCTCAGAACAAAAGAACTGTGCTTCCTACACACATGGACCATATCTAGTTCAACTCTGCTTCGGAAACTGAAAAGAACAGTAGCTCCTATTCAGTCCAATAAACTGTACTTGCTGGGAACAGACGCGAGTGCTATTTGCACTGTGTATGGCATTTGGAGTGCAATAGTGACTCTTCTTACCATAAAACAACTCTTGCTCGTAGGACCAAAAACTGCATGTGATTCAACTCCATTTATGACTGGGAAACAAACGCGAGCTCGCCTTACAAAAAAAAACACTCTGCTTTAGATAAAAGAGCACTCTTCTACTCTACTGTGTTTCTTATAGGGCCAGAACAGTGAGCTTGCTCAGAACATAAGAACTGTGCTTCCTACACACGCGGGACATATCTAGTTCAACTCTGCTTAGGAAACTGACAAGAACAGTAGCTCCTCTTCAGTCCGATACACTGTACTTGCTGAGAACAGACGCGAGTGCTATTTGCACTGTGTATGGCAATTGGAGCACAATAGTGACTCGTCTTACCAGATAACAACTCTTGCTCGTAGGACAAAAAACTGCATGTGACTCAACTCCATTTAGGACTGGGAAACAAACTCTATCTCGACTTACAAGAAACACACTCTGCTTTTGAGAAAAGAGCACTCTTCTACTCTTCTGTGTTTCCTATCTGGCCAGAACAGTGAGCTTGCTCAGAACAAAAGAACTGTGCTTCCTACACACAGGGGCCATATCTAGTTCAACTCTGCTTAGCAAACTGAGAAGAGCAGTCTCTCCTCTTCAGTCCAATACACTGTACTTGCTGGGAAGACAAAGGAGTGCTATTTGCACTGTGTATGGCAATGGGAGCACAATAGTGACTTTCCTTACCAGAAAACAACTCTTGATCATAGGACCAGAAACTGCATGTGATTCAACTCCATTTAGGACTGGGAAACAAACGCTAGCTCGCCTTACAAGAAACACACTATGCTTTACAGAAAAGAGCACTCTTCTACTCTACTGTGTTTCCTATGTTGTCTGAACTGTGAGCTTGCTCAGAACAAAAGAACTGTGCTTCCTACACACTCGGACCATATGTAGTTCAACTCTGCTTAGGAAACTGACAAGAACAGTAGTTCCTATTCAGTCCAATACACTGTACTTGCTGGGAACAGACGCGAGTGCTATTTGCACTGTGTATGGTAATGGGAGCACAATAGTGACTTTCCTTACCAGAAAACAACTCTTGCTCGTAGTACCACAAACTGCATGTGATTCAACTCCATTTAGGACTAGGAAACAAACGCTAGCTCGCCTTACAAGAAACACACTCTGCTGTTGAGAAAAGAGCATGCTTCTACTCTACTGCGTTTCCTATGGGGTCCAAACAGTGACCTTGCTCAGAACAAAAGAACTGTGCTGCCTACACAAATAGACCATATCTAGTTCAACTCTGCTTAGGAAACTGACAAGAACAGTAGCTCCTATTCAGTCCAATACACTGTACTTGCTGAGAACAGACGCGAGTGCTATTTGCACTGTGTATGGCATTTGGAGCACAATAGTGACTCATCTTACCAGAAAACAACTCTTCCTCGTAGGACAAAAAACTGCATGTGACTCAAATCCATTTAGGACTGGGAATCACGCGAGCTCGCCTTAAAAGAAACACACTCTGCTTTAGAGAAAAGAACACTCTTCTACTCTTCTGTGTTTCCTACAGGGCCAGAACAGTGAGCTTGCTCAGAACATAATAACTGTGCTTCCAACACACACGGGCCATACCTAGTTCCACTCTGCTTAGGAAACTGAAAAGAACAGTAGCTCCTCTTCAGTCTGATACACTCTACTTGCTGAGAACAGACGCAAGTGCTATTTGCACTGTGTATGGCAATTGGAGCACAATAGTGACTCGTCTTACCAGAAAACAACTCTTGCTCGTAGGACAAAAATCTGCATGTGACTCAACTCCATTTAAGACTGGGAAACAAACTCTAGCTCGCCTTACAAGAAACACACTCTGCTTTTGAGAAATGAGCACTCTTCTACTCTACTGTGTTTCCTATAGGGCCAGAACAGTGAGCTTGCTCAGAACAAATGAACTGTGCTTCCTAGACACACGGGCCATATCTAGTTCAACTCTGCTTAGGAAACTGAGAAGAACCGTAGCTCCTCTTCAGTCCAATACACTGTACTTTCTGGGAACAGACGCGAGTGCTATTTGCACTGTGTATAACAATGGCTGCGCAATAACAACTTTCCTTACCAGAAAACAACTCATGCTCGTAGGACCAGAAACTCCATGTGATTCAACTCCATTTAGGACTGGGAAACAAATGCTAGCTCGTCTTACAAGAAACACACTCTGCTTTAGAGAAAAGAGCACTCTTCTACTCTACTGTGTTTCCTATGGGGTCCAAACAGAGAGCTTGCTCAGAACAAAAGAACTGTGCTTCCTACACACACGGACCATATGTAGTTCAACTCTGCTTAGGAACCTGACAAGAACAGTAGCTCCTCTTCAGAACAATACACTGTATTTGCTGGGAACAGACGCGAGTGCTATTTGCACTATGTATGGCAATGAGAGCACAATAGTGACTTTCCTTACCAGAAAACAACTCTTGCTCGTAGGACAAAAAACTGCATGAGATTCAACTCCATTTAGGACTGGGAAACAAATGCTAGCTCACCTTTCATGAAACACACTCTGCTTTTGAGAAAAGAGCACTCTTTTACTCTACTGTGTTTCCTATGGGGTCCGAACAGTGAGCTTGCTCAGAACAAAAGAACTGTGCTTCCTACACACACAGGCCATATCTAGTTCAACTATGCTTAGGAAACTGACAAGAACAGTAGCTCCTCTTCAGTCCGATATACTGTAATTGCTGGGAACAGACGCGAGTGCTGTTTGCACTGTGTATGGCAATGGGAGTGCAATAGTGACTTTCCTACCAGAAAACAACTCTTGCTCGTAGGACCACAAACTGCATGTGATTCAACGCCATTTAGGACTGGGAAACAAACGCGCGCGCCTTACAAGAAACACACTCTGCTTTAGAGAAAAGAGCACTCTTCTACTCTACTGTGTTTCCTATGGGGTCCAAACAGTGAGCTTGCTCAGAACAAATGAACTGTGCTTCCTCGACACACGGGCCATATCTAGTTCAACTCTGCTTAGGAGACTGACAAGAACAGTAGCTCCTCTTCAGTCAAATACACTGTACTTGCTGGGAACAGACGGGAGTGCTATTTGCACTGTGTATGGCAATGGGAGCGCAATAGTGACTTTCCTTACCAGAAAACAACTCTTGCTCGTAGGACCAGAAACTGCATGTGATTCAACTCCATTTAGGACTGGGAAACAAACGCTAGCTCGCCTTACAAGAAACACACTCTGCTTTAGAGAAATGAACACTCTTCTACTCTACTGTCTTTCCTATGGGGTCCAAACAGAGAGCTTGCTCAGAACAAAAGAACTGTGCTTCCTACACACACGGACCATATGTAGTTCAACTCTGCTTAGGAACCTGACAAGAACAGTAGCTCCTCTTCAGACCAATACACTGTATTTCCTGTGAACAGACGCGAGTGCTATTTGCACTGTGTATGGCAATGAGAGCACAATAGTGACATTCCTTACCAGAAAACAACTCTTGCTCGTAGGACAAAAAACTGCATGTGACGCAACTCCATTTATGACTGGGAAACAAACGAAAGCTCGCTTTCCAAGAAACACACTCTGCTTTTGAGAAAAGAGCACACTTCTACTCTACTGTGTTTCCTATGTGTTCGGAACAGTGAGCTTGCTCAGAACAAAAAAACTGTGCTTCCTACAAACACGGCCATATCTTGTTCAATTCTGCTTCGGAACCTGACAAGAACAGTAGATCCTATTCAGTCCAATACACTGTACTTGCTGGGAACAGACTCCAGTGCTATTTGTCCTGTGTATGGCAATGGCAGCGCAATAGTGACTCTTCTTACCAGAAAACAACTCTTGCTCGTAGGACCAGAAACTGCATGTGATTCAACTCCATTTAGGACTGGGAAACAAACTCCAGCTCGCTTTACAAGAAACACACTCTGCTTTTGAGAAAAGAGTACTCTTCTACTCTACTTTGTTTCCTACAGGGCCAGAACACTGAGCTTGCTCAGAAAAAAAGAACTGTGCTTCCTAAACACAAGGGCCATATCTAGTTCAACTCTGCTTAGGAAACTGAGAAGAACAGTAGCTCCTCTTCAGTCCTATACACTGTACTTGCTGGGAACAGACGGGAGGGCTATTTGCACTGTGGACGGCAATGGGAGGGCAATAGTGACTTTCCTTACAAGAAAAAAACTCTTGCTCGTAGGACCAGAAACTGCATGTGATTCAACTCCATTTAGGACTGGGAAACAAACGCTAGCTCGCCTTACAAGAAACACACTCTGCTTTTGAGAAAAGAGCACTCTTCTACGCCACTGTGTTTCCTATGGGGTCCAAACAGTGAGCTTGCTCAGAACAAAAGAACTGTGCTTCCTACACACATGGACCATATCTAGTTCAACTCTGCTTAGGAAACTGACAAGAACAGTAGCTCCTATTCAGTCCAATACACTGTGCTTGCTGAGAACAGACGCGAGTGCTATTTGCACTGTGTATGGCATTTGGAGCGCAATAGTGACTCTTCTTACCAGAAAACAAGTATTGCTCGTAGGACCAAAAACTGCCTGTGACTCAACTCCATTTAGGACTGGGAAACAAATGCGAGCTCGCCTTACAAGAAACACACACTGCTTTAGAGAAAAGAGCACTCTTCTTCTCTACTGTGTTTCCTATAGGGCCAGAACAGTGAGCTTGCTCAGAACATAATAACTGTGCTTCCTTCACACACGGGCCATATCTAGTTCAACTCTGATTAGGAAACTGACAAGAACAGTAGCTCCTCTTCATTCTGATACACTGTACTTGCTGAGAACAGACGCGAGTGCTACTTGCACTGTGTATGGCAATTGGAGCACAATAGTGACTCGTCTTACCAGAAAACTACTCTTGCTCGTAGGACAAAAAACTGCATGTGACTCAACTCCATTTAGGACTGGGAAACAAACTCTAGCTCGCCTTACAAGAAACACACTCTGTTTTTGAGAAAAGAGCACTGTTCTACTCTACTGTGTTTCCTATAGGGCCAGAACAGTGAGCTTGCTCAGAACAAATGAACTGTGCTTCCTCGACACACGTGCCATATCTAGTTCAACTCTGCTTAGGAGACTGACAAGAACAGTAGCTCCTCTTCAGTCCAATACACTGTACTTGCTGGGAACAGACGTGAGTGCTACTTGCACTGTGTATGTCAATGAGAGCACAATAGTGGCTTTCCTTACCAGAAAACAACTCTTGCTCGTAGGGCCACACACTTCTTGTGATTCAACGCCATTTAGGACTGGGAAACAAATGCTAGCTCGACTTACAAGAAACACACTCTGCTTTTGAGAAAAGAGCACTCTTCTACTCTACTGTGTTTCCTATGGGGTCCAAACAGTGAGCTTGCTCAGAACAAAAGAACTGTGCTTCCTGCAAACACGGGCCATATCTAGTTCAACTCTGCTTAGGAAACTGACAAGAACAGTAGATCCTCTTCAGTCCAATACACTGTACTTGCTGGGAAGAGACGAGAGTGCTATTTGCAATGTGTATGGCAATTGGAGCACAATAGTGACTCGTCTTACCAGAAAACTACTCTTGCTCGTAGGACAAAAAACTGCATGTGACTCAACTCCATTTAGGACTGGGAAACAAACTCTAGGTCGCCTTACAAGAAACACAATCTGTTTTTGAGAAAAGAGCACTCTTCTACTCTACTGTGTTTCCTATAGGGCCAGAACAGTGAGCTTGCTCAGAACAAATGAACTGTGCTTCCTCGACACACGTGCCATATCTAGTTCAACTCTGCTTAGGAGACTGACAAGAACAGTGGCTCCTCTTCAGTCCAATACACTGTACTTGCTGGGAACAGACGCCAGTGCTATTTGCACTGTGTATGGCAATGAGAGCTCAATAGTGGCTTTCCTTACCAGAAAACAACTCTTGCTCGTAGGACCACACACTTCTTGTGATTCAACGCCATTTAGGACTGGGAAACAAATGCTTGCTCGACTTACAAGAAACACACTCTGCTTTTGAGAAAAGAGCACTCTTCTACTCTACTGTGTTTCCTATGTTGTCCAAACAGTGAGCTTGCTCAGAACAAAAGAACTGTGCTTCCTGCACACACGGGCCATATCTAGTTCAACTCTGCTTAGGAAACTGACCAGAACAGTAGCTCCTCTTCAGTCCAATACACTGTACTTGCGGGGAAGAGACGAGAGTGCTATTTGCAATGTGTATGGCAATTGGAGCACAATAGTGACTCGTCTTACCAGAAAACAACTCTTGCTCGTAGGCAAAAAAACTGCATGTGACTCAACTCCATTTAGTTCTAGGAAACAAACGCTAGCTTGCCTTACAAGAAACACACTCTGCTTTAGAGAAAAGAGCACTCTTCTACTCTACTGTGTTTCCTATGGGGTCCGAACAATGAGCTTTCTCAGAACAAAAGAACTGTGCTTCCTACACACACAGCCATATCTAGTTCAATTCTGCTTAGGAACCTGACAAAACAGTAGCTCCTCTTCAGTCCAATACACTGTACTTGCTGGGAACAGACACGAGTGCTATTTGCCCTGTGTATGGCAATGGGAGCGCAATAGTGACTTTCCTTACCAGAAAACTACTCTTGTTCGTAGGACCAGAAACTGCATGTGATTCAACTCCATTTAAGACTGCAAAACAAATGTTAGCTCGCCTTACAAGAAACACACTCTGCTTTTGAGAAAAGAGCACTCTTCTACTCTACTGAGTTTCCTATAGGGCCAGAACAGTGAGCTTGCTCAGAACATAAGAACTGTGCTTTCTACACACACGGTCCTTATCTAGTTCAACTCTGCTTAGGAAACTGACAAGAACAGTAGCTCCTCTTCAGTCCGATACACTGTACTTGCTGGGAACAGATGCTAGTGCTATTTGCACTGTGTATGGCAATGGGAGCGCAATAGTGACTTTCCTTACCAGAAAACAACTCTTGCTCGTAGGACCAGAAACTGCATGTGATTCAACTCCATTTAGGACTGGGAAACAAACGCTAGCTCGCCTTACAAGAAACACATTCTGCTTTTGAGAAAAGAGCACTCTTCTACTCTACTGTGTTTCCTATGGGGTCCAAACTGTGAGCTTACTCAGAACAAAAGAACTGTAATTCCTACACATGGACCATATCTAGTTCAACTCTGCTTAGGAAACTGACAAGAACAGTAGCTCCTATTCAGTCCAATACACTGTGCTTGCTGGGAACAGACGCGAGTGCTATTTGCACTGTGTATGGCCTTTGGAGCACAATAGTGACTCTTCTTACCAGAAAACAACTCTTGCTCGTAGGACCAAAAACTGCCAGTGACTCAACTCCATTTAGGACTGGGAAACAAACGCTAGCTCGCCTTACAAGAAACACACTCTGCTTTAGAGAAAAGAGCACTCTTCTACTCTACTGTGTTTCCTATAGGGCCAGAACAACAAGCTTGCTCAGAACAAAAGAACTCTGCTTCCTACACACATGGAACATATCTAGTTCAACTCTGCTTAGGAAACTGACAAGAACCGTAGCTCCTCTTCATTCTGATACACTGTACTTGCTGAGAACAGACGCGAGTGCTACTTGCACTGTGTATGGCAATTGGAGCACAATAGTGACTCGTCTTACCAAAAACAACTCTTGCTCGTAGCACAAAAAACTGCATGTGACTCAACTCCATTTAGGACTGGGAAACAAACTCTAGCTCGCCTTACAAGAAACACACTCTGCTTTTGAGAAAAGAGCACTCTTCTACTCTACAGTGTTTCCTATAGGTTCAGAACAGTGAGCTTGCTCAGAACAAATGAACTGTGCTTCCTAGACACACGCACCATATCTAGTTCAACTCTGCTTAGGAGACTGACCAGAACAGTAGCTCCTCTTCAGTCCAATACACTGTTCTTCCTGGGAACAGACTTGAGTGCTATTTGCACTGTGTATGGCAATGAGAGCGCAATAGTGGCTTTCCTTACCAGAAAACAACTCTTGATCATAGGAACACACACTGCATGTGTTTCAACGCCATTTATGACTGGGAAACAAATGCTAGCTCGCCTTACAAGAAACACACTCTGCTTCTGAGTTAAGAGCACTCTTCTTCTCTACTGTGTTTCCTATGGGGTCAAAACAGTGAGCTTAATCAGAACCAAAGAACTGTGCTTCCTACACACATCGACCATATCTAGTTCAACTCTGCTTAGGAAACTGACAAGAACAGTAGCTCCTCTTCAGTCCAATACACTGTACTTGCGGGGAAGAGACGCGAGTGCTATTTGCACTGTGTATGGCAATTGGAGCACAATAGTGACTCGTCTTACCAGAAAACAACTCTTGCTCGTAGCACAAAAAAATGCATGAGACACAACTCCATTTAGGTCTGGGAAACAAATGCTAGCTCGTCTTACAAGAAACACACTCTGCTTTAGAGAAAAGAGCACTCTTCTACTCTACTGTGTTTCCTATGGGGTCCGAACAGTGAGCTTTCTCAGAACAAAAGAACTGTGCTTCCTACACACACAGCCATATCTAGTTCAATTCTGCTTAGGAACCTGACAAGAACAGTAGCTCCTCTTCAGTCCAATACACTGTACTGCTGGGAACAGACGCCAGTGCTATTTGTCCTGTGTATGGCAATGGCAGGACAATAGTGACTATTCTTATCATAAAACAACTCTTGCTCGTAGGACCAGAAACTGTATGTGATTCAACTCCATTTAGGACTTTAAACAAACGCTAGCTCGCCTTACAAGAAACACAATCTGCTTTAGAGAAAAGAGCACTCTTTTATTCTACTCTGTTTCCTATAGGGCCAGAACAGTGAGCTTGCTCAGAACAAAAGAACTGTGCTTCCTACACACTGGACATATCTAGTTCAACTCTGCTTAGGAAACTGACAAGAACAGTAGCTCCACTTCAGTCCGATACACTGTACTTGCTGGGAACAGACGCGAGTGCTATAGGCACTGTGTATAGCAATGGGAGCGCAATAGTGACTTTCCTTACCAGAAAACCACTCTTGCTCGTAGGACCAGAAACTGCATGTGATTCAACTCCGTTTAGGACTGGGAACCAAATGCTAGCTCGCCTTACATGAAACACTCTCCGCTTTTGAGAAAAGAGCACTCTTCTACTCTACTGTGTTTCCTATGGGGTCCAAACAGTGAGCTTGCTCAGAACAAAGAACTGTGCTTCCTACACACATGGACCATATCTAGTTCAACTCTGCTTAGGAGACTGACAAGAACAGTAGCTCCTCTTCAGTCCAATACACTGTACTTGCTGGGAACAGACGCCAGTGCTATTTGCACTGTGTATGCCAATGGGAGCGCAATAGTGACTTTCCTTACCAGAAAACAACTCTTGATCGTAGGACCAGAAACTGCATGTGATTCAACTCCGTTTAGGACTGGGAAACAAAAGCTAGCTCGCCTTACATGAAACACTCTCTGCTTTTGAGAAAAGAGCACTCTTCTACTCTACTGTGTTTCCTATGGGGTCCAAACAGTGAGCTTGCTCAGAACTAAGAACTGTGCTTCCTACACACATGGACCATATCTAGTTCAACTCTGCTTAGGAAACTGACAAGAACAGTAGCTCCTATTCAGTCCGATACACTGTACTTGCTGGGAACATACGCGAGTGCTATTTGCACTGTGTATGGCAAAGGGAGCGCAATAGTGACTTTCCTTACCAGAAAACAACTCTTACTCATAGGACCAGAAACTGCATGTGATTCAACATCATTTAGGACTGGGAAACAAATGAAAGCTTGCCTTACAAAAAACACACTCTGCTTTTGAGAAAAGAGCACTCTTCTACACTACTGTGTTTCCTATGGGGTCCGAACAGTGAGCTTGCTCAGAACAAAAGAACTGTGCTTCCTACACACACGGCCATATCTAGTTCAATTCTGCTTAGGAACCTGACATGAACAGTAGTTCCTATTCAGTCCAATACACTGTACTTGCTGGGAACAGACGCGAGTGCTATTTGTCCTGTGTATGGCAATGGGAGCGCAATAGTGACTCTTCTTACCAGAAAACAACTCTTGCTCATAGGAATAGAAACTGCATGTGATTCAACCCCATTTAGGACTGGAAAACAAACGCTAGCTCGCCTAACAAGAAACACACTCTGCTTTTGAGAAAAGAGCACTCTTCTAAGCCACTGTGTTTCCTATGGTGTCCAAACAGTGAGATTGCTCAGAACAAAAGAACTGTGCTTCCTACACACATGGACCATATCTATTTCAACTGTGCTTAGGAAACTGACAAGAACAGTAGCTCCTATTCAGTCCAATACACTGTGCTTGCTGAGAACAGACGAGAGTGCTATTTGCACTGTGTATGGCATTTGGAGCGCAATAGTGACTCTTCTTACCAGAAAACAACTCTTGCTCGTAGGACCAAAAACTGCCTGTGACTCGACTCCATTTAGGACTGGGAAACAAACGCTAGCTCGCCTTACAAGAAACACACTCTGCTTTAGAGAAAAGAGCACTCTTCTTCTCTACTGTGTTTCCTATAGGGCCAGAACAGTGAGCTTGCCCAGAACATAATAACTGTGCTTCCTTCACACACGGGCCATATCTAGTTCAACTCTGCTTAGGAAACTGACAAGAACAGTAGCTCCTCTTCATTCCGATACACTGTACTTGCTGAGAACAGACGCGAGTGCGACTTGCACTGTGTATGGCAATTGGAGCACAATAGTGACTCGTCTTACCAGAAAACAACTCTTGCTCGTAGGACAAAAAACTGCATATGACTCAACTCCATTTAGGACTGGGAAACAAACTCTAGCTCGCCTTACAAGAAACACACTCTGTTTTTGAGAAAAGAGCACTCTTCTACTCTACTGTGTTTCCTATAGGGCCAGAACAGTGAGCTTGCTCAGAACAAATGAACTGTGCTTCCTCGACACACGTGCCATATCTAGTTCAACTCTGCTTAGGAGACTGACAAGAACAGTAGCTCCTCTTCAGTCCAATACACTGTACTTCCTGGGAACAGACGCGAGTGCTATTTGCACTGTGTATGGCAATGAGAGCGCAATAGTGGCTTTCCTAACCAGAAAACAACTCTTGCTCGTAGGACCACACACTGCTTGTGATTCAACGCCATTTAGGACTGGGAAACAAATGCTAGCTCGCCTTACAAGAAACACATTCTGCTTCTGAGAAAAGAGCACTCTTCTACTCTACTGTGTTTCCTATGGGGTCCAAACAGTGAGCTTGCTCAGAACCAAAGAACTGTGCATCCTACACACATCGACCATATCTAGTTCAACTCTGCTTAGGAAACTGACAAGAACAGTAGCTCCTCTTCAGTCCAATACACTGTACTTGCGCGGAAGAGACGAGAGTGCTATTTGCACTGTGTATGGCAATTGGAGCACAATAGTGACTCGTCTTACCAGAAAACAACTCTTGCTCGTAGGCAAAAAAACTGCATGTGACTCAACTCCATTTAGTTCTAGGAAACAAACGCTAGCTCGCCTTACAAGAAACACACTCTGCTTTAGAGAAAAGAGCACTCTTCTACTCTACTGTGTTTCCTATGTGGTCCGAACAATGAGCTTTCTCAGAACAAAAGAACTGTGCTTCCTACACACACAGCCATATCTAGTTCAATTCTGCTTAGGAAACTTACAAAACAGTAGCTCCTCTTCTGTCCAATACACTGTACTGCTGGGAACAGACGCCAGTGCTATTTGTCCTGTGTATGGCAATGGCAGCGCAATAGTGACTATTCTTATCATAAAACAACTCTTGCTCATAGGACCAGAAACTGCATGTGATTCAACTCCGTTTAGGACTGGGAAACAAATGCTAGCTCGCCTTACATGAAACACTCTCTGCTTTTGCGAAAAGAGCACTCTTCTACTCTACTGTGTTTCCTATGGGGTCCAAACAGTGAGCTTGCTCAGAACAAAGAACTGTGCTTCCTACACACATGGACCATATCTAGTTCAACTCTGCTTAGGAAACTGACAAGAAGAGTAGCTCCTCTTCAGTCCGATACACTGTACTTGCTGGGAACAGACGCGAGTGCTATTTGCACTGTGTATGGCAATTGGAGCACAATAGTGACTTTCCTTACCAGAAAACAACTCTTGCTCGTAGGACCAGAAACTGCATGTGATTCAAATCCATTTAGGACTGGGAAACAAACGATAGCTTGCCTTACAAAAAACACACTCTGCTTTTGAGAAAAGAGCACTCTTCTATCTACTGGGTTTCCTATGTGGTCCGAACAGTGAGCTTCCTAGAACAAAAGAACTGTGCTTCCTACACACACGGCCATATCTAGTTCAATTCTGCTTAGGAACCTGACAAAAACAGTAGATCCTCTTCAGTCCAATACACTGTACTTGCTGCGAACAGATGCCAGTGCTATTTGTCCTGTGTATGGCAATGGCAGCACAACAGTGACTATTCTTACCATAAAACAACTCTTGCTCGTAGGACCAGAAACTGCATGTGATTCAACTCCATTTAGGACTGGGAAACAAACGCTAGCTCGCCTTACAAGAAACACACTCTGCTTTAGAGAGAAGAGCACTCTTCTACTCTACTGTGTTTCCTATGGGGTCCAAACAGTAAGCTTGCTCAGAACAAAAGAACTGTGCTACCTACACACAAGGACCTTATCTAGTTCAACTCTGCTTAGGAAACTGACAAGAACAGTAGCTCCTCTTCAGTCCAATACACTGTACTTGCTGGGAACAGACGCGAGTGCTATTTGCCCTGTGTATGGCAATGGGAGCGCAATAGTGACTTTCCTTACCAGAAAACAACTCTAGCTCGTAGGACCAGAAACTGCATGTGATTCAACTCCATTTAGGACTGGGAAACAAACGCTAGCTCGCCTTACAAGAAACGCACTCTGCTTTTGAGAAAAGAGCACTCTTCTACTCTACTGTGTTTCCTATAGGGCCAGAACAGTGAGCTTGCTCAGAACATAAGAACTGTGCTTTCTACGCACACGGTCCTTATCTAGTTCAACTCTGCTTAGGAAACTGACAAGAACAGTAGCTCCTCTTCAGTCCGATACACTGTACTTGCTGGGAACAGACGCGAGTGCTATTTGCCCTGTGTATGGCAATGGGAGCGCAATAGTGACTTTCCTTACCAGAAAACAACTCTAGCTCGTAGGACCAGAAACTGCATGTGATTCAACTCCATTTAGGACTGGGAAACAAAAGCTAGCTCGCCTTACAAGAAACACACTCTGCTTTTGAGAAAAGAGCACTCTTCTACTCTACTGTGTTTCCTATAGGGCCAGAAGAGTGAGCTTGCTCAGAACATAAGAACTGTGCTTCCTAGACACACGGGCCATATCTAGTTCAACGCTGCTTAGGAGACTGACCAGAACAGTAGCTCCTCTGCAGTCCAATACACTGTACTTCCTGGGAACAGACGTGAGTGCTATTTGCACTGTGTATGGCAATGAGAGCGCAATAGTGGCTTTCCTTACCAGAAAACAACTCTTGATCGTAGGAACACACACTGCATGTGATTCAACGCCATTTAGGACTGGGAAACAAATGCTAGCTCGCCTTACAAGAAACACACTCTGCTTCTGAGAAAAGAGCACTCTTCTACTCTACTGTGTTTCCTATGGGGTCTAAACAGTGAGCTTGCTCAGAACCAAAGAACTGTGCTTCCTACACACATCGACCATATCTAGTTCAACTCTGCTTAGGAAACTGACAAGAACAGTAGCTCCTCTTCAGTCCAATACACTGTACTTGCGGGGAAGAGACGCGAGTGCTATTTGCACTGTGTATGGCAATTGGAGCACAATAGTGACTCGTCTTACCAGAAAACAACTCTTGCTCGTAGCACAAAAAAATGCATGTGACTCAACTCCATTTAGGTCTGGGAAACAAACGCTAGCTCGCCTTACAAGAAACACACTCTGCTTTAGAGAAAAGAGCACTCTTCTACTCTACTGTGTTTCCTATGGGGTCCAAACAGTGAGCTTGCTCAGAACAAAAGAACTATGCTTTCTACACACACGGTCCTTATCTAGTTCAATTCTGCTTAGGAACCTGACAAGAACAGTAGCTCCTCTTCAGTCCGATACACTGTACTGCTGGGAACAGACGCCAGTGCTATTTGTCCTGTGTATGGCAATGGCAGCACAATAGTTACTATTCTTATCATAAAACAACTCTTGCTTGTAGGACCAGAAACTGTATGTGATTCAACTCCATTTAGGACGGGGAAACAAACGCTAGCTCGCCTTACAAGAAACACACTCTTCTTTTGAGAAAAGAGCACTCTTCTACTCTACTGTGTTTCCTATGGGGTCCAAACAGTGAGCTTGCTCAGAACATAATAACTGTGCTTCCACCACACACAGGCCATATCTAGTTAAACTCTGCTTAGGAAACTGACAAGAACAGTAGCTCCTGTTCAGTCTGATACACTGTACTTGCTAAGAGCAGACACGAGTGCTACTTGCACTGTGTATGGCAATTGGAGCACAATAGTGCCTCGTCTTACCAGAAAACAACTCTTGCTCGTAGGACAAAAAACTGCATGTGATGCAACTCCGTTTAGGACTGGGAAACAAATGCTAGCTCACCTTACATGAAACACTCTCTGCTTTTGAGAAAAGAGCACTCTTCTATTCTACTGTGTTTCCTAGGGGTCCAAACAGTGAGCTTTCTCAGAACAAAAGAACTGTGCTTCCTACACACACAGCCATATCTAGTTCAATTCTGCTTAGGAACCTGACAAGAACAGTAGCTCCTCTTCAGTCCAATACACTGTACTGCTGGGAACAGAAGCCAGTGCTATTTGTCCTGTGTATGGCAATGGCAGCGCAATAGTGACTATTCTTATCATAAAACAACTCTTGCTCGTAGGACCAGAAACTGCATGTGATTCAACTCCGTTTAGGACTGGGAAACAAACGCTAGCTCGCCTTACAAGAAACACAATCTGCTTTAGAGAAAAGGGCACTCTTCTACTCTACTGTGTTTCCTATAGGGCCAGAACAGTGAGCTTGCTCAGAACAAAAGAACTGTGCTTCCTACACACGGGCCATATCTAGTTCAACTCTGCTTAGGAAACTGACAAGAACAGTAGCTCCTCTTCAGTCCAATACACTGTACTTGCTGGGAACAGACGCGAGTGCTATTTGCACTGTGTAAGGCAATGGGAGCGCAATAGTGACTTTCCTTACCAGAAAACAACTCTTGCTCTTAGGACCAGAAACTGCATGTGATTCAACTCCATTTAGGACTGGGAAACAAATGCTAGCTCGCCTTACATGAAACACTCTCTGCTTTTGAGAAAAGAGCAATCTTCTACTCTACTGTTTTTCCTATGGGGTCCAAACAGTGAGCTTGCTCAGAACAAAAGAACTGTGCTTCCTACACACATGGACGATATCTAGTTCAACTCTGCTTAGGAAACTGACAAGAACAGTAGCTCCTCTTCAGTCCGATACACTGTTCTTGCTGGGAACAGACGCGAGTGCTATTTGCACTGTGTATGGCAAAGGGAGCACAATAGTGACTTTCCTTACCAGAAAACAACTCTTGCTCGTAGGACCAGAAACTGCATGGGATTCAACTCCATTTAGGACTAGGAAACAGATGATAGCTTGCCTTACAAAAAACACACTCTGCTTTTGAGAAAAGAGCACTCTACTGTGTTTCCTATGGGGTCCGAACAGTGAGCTTTCTCAGAACAAAAGAACTGTGCTTCCTACACACACAGGCCATATCTAGTTCAACTCTGCTTAGGAAACTGACAAGAACAGTAGCTCCTCTTCAGTCCGATACACTGTACTTGCTGAGAATAGACACGAGTGCTACTTACACTGTGTATGGCAATTGGAGCACAATAGTGACTCGTCTTACCAGAAAACAACTCTTGCTCATAGGACCAGAAACTGCATGTGATTCAACTCCATTTAGGACTGGGAAACAAATGCTAGCTCGCCTTTCATGAAACACACTCTGTTTTTGAGAAAAGAGCACTCTTCTACTCTTCTGTGTTTCCTATGGGGTCTGGACAGTGAGCTTGCTCAGAACAAAAGAACTGTGCTTCCTACACACACGGGCCATATCTAGTTCAACTCTGCTTAGGAGACTGAAAGAACAGTAGCTCCTCTTCAGTCCGATACACTGTACTTGCTGGGAACAGACGCGAGTGCTGTTTGCACTGTGTATGGCAATGGGAGCGCAATAGTGACTTTCCTACCAGAAAACAACTCTTGCTCGTAGGACCACAAACTGCATGTGATTCAACGCCATTTAGGACTGGGAAACAAACGCTCGCGCGCCTTACAAGAAACACACTCTGCTTTAGAGAAAAGAGCACTCTTCTACTCTACTGTGTTTCCTAGGGGTCCAAACAGTGAGCTTGCTCAGAACAAAAGAACTGTGCTTCCTACACACACGGACCATATGTAGTTCAACTCTGCTTAGGAAACTGACAAGAACAGTAGTTCCTATTCAGTCCAATACACTGTACTTGCTGGGAACAGACGCGAGTGCTATTTGCCCTGTTTATGGCAATGGGAGCAAAATAGTGACTTTCCTTACCAGAAAACAACTCTTGTTCGTAGGACCAGAAACTGAATGTGATTCAACTCCATTTAGGACTGCAAACAAACGCTAGCTCGCCTTACAAGAAACACACTCTGCTTTTGAGAAAAGAGCACTCTTCTACTCTACTGTGTTTCCTATAGGGCCAGAACAGTGAGCTTGCTCAGAACATAAGAACTGTGCTTTCTACACACACGGTCCTTATCTAGTTCAACTCTGCTTAGGAAACTGACAAGAACAGTAGCTCCTCTTCAGTCCGATACACTGTACTTGCTGGGAACAGACGCGAGTGCTATTTGCACTGTGTATGGCAATGGGAGCGCAATAGTGACTTTCCTTACCAGAAAACAACTCTTGCTCATAGGACCAGAAACTGCATGTGATTCAACTCCATTTAGGACTGGGAAACAAACGCTAGCTCGCCTTACAAGAAACACACTCTGCTATTGAGAAAAGAGAACTCTTCTACTCTACTGTGTTTCCTACGGGGTCCAAACAGTGAGCTTACTCAGAACAAAAGAACTGTGCTTCCTACACACATGGCCATATCTAGTTCAATTCTGCTTAGGAAAGTGACAAGAATAGTAGCTCCTCTTCAGTCCATTACACTGTACTTGCGGGGAAGAGACGCGAGTGCTATTTGCACTGTGTACGGCAAATAGAACACAATAGTGACTCGTCTTACCAGAAAACAACTCTTGCTCGTAGCACAAAAATCTGCATGTGACTCAACTCCATTTAGGTCTGGGAAACAAACACTAGCTCATCTTACAAGAAACAAACTGTGCTTTAGAGAAAAGAGCACTCTTCTACTCTACTGTGTTTCCTATAGGGCCAGAACAGTGAGCTTGCTCAGAACATAATAACTGTGCCTCCTACACACACGGGCCATATCTAGTTCAACTCTGCTTAGGAAACTGACAAGAACAGTAGCTCCTCTTCAGTCTGATACACTGTACTTGCTGAGAACAGATGCGAGTGCTACTTGCACTGTGTATGGCAATTGGAGCACAATAGTGACTCGTCTTACCAGAAAACAACTCTTGCTCGTAGCACAAAAAACTGCATGTGACTCAACTCCATTTAGGACTGGGAAACAAACGCTAGCTCGCCTTACAAGAAACACATTCTGCTTTTGAGAAAAGAGCACTCTTCTACTCTACTGTGTTTCCTACGGGGTCCAAACACTGAGCTTGCTCAGAACAAAAGAACTGTAATTCCTACACACATGGACCATATCTAGTTCAACTCTGCTTAGGAAACTGACAAGAACAGTAGCTCCTATTCAGTTCAATACACTGTGCTTGCTGGGAACAGACGCGAGTGCTATTTGCACTGTGTATGGCATTTGGAGCACAATACTGACTCTTCTTACCAGAAAACAACTCTTGCTCGTAGGACCAAAAACTGCCTGTGACTCAACTCCATTTATGACTGGGAAACAAACGCGAGCTCGCCTTACAACAAACACACTCTGCTTTAGAGAAAAGAGCACTCTTCTACTCTACTGTGTTTCCTATAGGGCCAGAACAGTGAGCTTGCTCAGAACATAATAACTGTGCTTCCACCACACACAGGCAATATCTAGTTCAACTCTGCTTAGGAAACTGACAAGAACAGTAGCTCCTGTTCAGTCTGATACACTGTACTTGCTAAGAGCAGACACGAGTGCTACTTGCACTGTGTATGGCAATTGGAGCACAATAGTGCCTAGTCTTACCAGAAAACAACTCTTGCTCGTAGGACAAATAACTGCATGTGATGCAACTCCGTTTAGGACTGGGAAACAAATGCTAGCTCGCCTTACATGAAACAGTCTCTGCTTTTGAGAAAAGAGCTCTCTTCTACTCTACTGTGTTTCCTATAGGGCCAGAACAGTGAGCTTGCTCAGAACATAATAACTGTGCTTACTACACACACAGCCATATCTAGTTCAACTCTGCTTAGGAAACTGACAAGAACAGTAGCTCCTGTTCAGTCTGATACACTGTACTTGCTAAGAGCAGACACGAGTGCTACTTGCACTGTGTATGGCAATTGGAGCACAATAGTGCCTAGTCTTACCAGAAAACAACTCTTGCTCATAGGACAAAAAACTGCATGTGATGCAACTCCGTTTAGGACTGGGAAACAAATGCTTGCTCGCCTTACATGAAACAGTCTCTGCTTTTGAGAAAAGAGCACTCTTCTACTCTACTGTGTTTCCTATGGGGTCCAAACAGAGAGCTTTCTCAGAACAAATGAACTGTGCTTCCTACACACACAGCCATATCTAGTTCAATTCTGCTTAGGAACCTGACAAGAACAGTAGCTCCTGTTCAGTCCAATACACTGTACTGCTGGGAAAAGAAGCCAGTGCTATTTGTCCTGTGTATGGCAATGGCAGCGCAATAGTGACTATTCTTATCATAAAACAACTCTTGCTCTTAGGACCAGAAAGTGCATGTGATTCAACTCCATTTAGGACTGGGAAACAAATGCTAGCTCGCCTTACCAGAAACACAATCTGCTTTAGAGAAAAGAGCACTCTTCTACTCTACTGTGTTTCCTATAGGGCCAGAACAGTGAGCTTGCTCAGAACAAAAGAACTGTGCTTCCTACACACGGGCCATATCTAGTTCAACTCTGCTTAGGAAACTGACAAGAAGAGTAGCTCCTCTTCAGTCCGATACACTGTACTTGCTGGGAACAGACGCGAGTGCTATTTGCACTGTGTAAGGCAATGGGAGCGCAATAGTGACTTTCCTTACCAGTAAACAACTCTTGCTCTTAGGACCAGAAACTGCATGTGATTCAACTCCATTTAGGACTGGGAAACAAACGCTAGCTCGCCTTACAAGAAACACACTGTGCTTTTGAGAAAAGAGCACTCTTCTACTCTACTGTGTTTCCTATAGGGCCAGAACAGTGAGCTTGCTCAGAACATAAGAACTGTGCTTTCTACACACACGGTCCTTATCTAGTTCAACTCTGCTTAGGAAACTGACAAGAACAGTAGCTCCTCTTCAGTCCGATACACTGTACTTGCTGGGAACAGACGCGAGGGCTATTTGCACTGTGTATGGCAATGGGAGCGCAATAGTGACTTTCCTTACCAGAAAACAACTCTTGCTCATAGGACCAGAAACTGCATGTGATTCAACTCCATTTAGGACTGGGAAACAAACGCTAGCTCGCCTTACAAGAAACACACTCTGCTTTTGAGAAAAGAGCACTCTTCTACTCTACTGTGTTTCCTACGGGGTCCAAACAGTGAGCTTACTCAGAACAAAAGAACTGTGCTTCCTACACACATGGCCATATCTAGTTCAATTCTGCTTAGGAAAGTGACAAGAACAGTAGCTCCTCTTCAGTCCATTACACTGTACTTGCGGGGAAGAGACACGAGTGCTATTTGCACTGTGTACGGCAAATAGAGCACAATAGTGACTCGTCTTACCAGAAAACAACTCTTGCTCGTAGCACAAAAATCTGCATGTGACTCAACTCCATTTAGGTCTGGGAAACAAACACTGTCTCATCTTACAAGAAACAAACTCTGCTTTAGAGAAAAGAGCACTCTTCTACTCTACTGTGTTTCCTATAGGGCCAGAACAGTGAGCTTGCTCAGAACATAATAACTGTGCCTCCTACACACACAGGCCATATCTAGTTCAACTCTGCTTAGGAAACTGACAAGAACAGTAGCTCCTCTTCAGTCCGATACACTGTACTTGCTGAGAACAGATGCGAGTGCTATTTGCACTGTGTATGGCAATTGGAGCACAATAGTGACTCGTCTTACCAGAAAACAACTCTTGCTCGTAGCACAAAAAACTGCATGTGACTCAACTCCATTTAGGACTGAGAAACAAACGCTAGCTCGCCTTACAAGAAACACATTCTGCTTTTGAGAAAAGAGCACTCTTCTACTCTACTGTGTTTCCTACGGGGTCCAAACACTGAGCTTACTCAGAACAAAAGAACTGTAATTCCTACACACATGGACCATATCTAGTTCAACTCTGCTTAGGAAACTGACAAGAACAGTAGCTCCTATTCAGTCCAATACACTGTGCTTGCTGGGAACAGACGCGAGTGCTATTTGCACTATGTAAGGCAATGGGAGCGCAATAGTGACTTTCCTTACCAGAAAACAACTCTTGCTCTTAGGCCCAGAAACTGCATGTGATTCAACTCCATTTAGGACTGGGAAACAAATGCTAGCTCGCCTTACATGAAACACTCTCTGCTTTTGAGAAAAGAGCACCTTTCTACTCTACTGTGTTTCCTATGGGGTCCAAACAGTGAGCTTGCTCAGAACAAAGAACTGTGCTTCCTACAAACATGGACCATATCTAGTTCAACTCTGCTTAGGAAACTGACAAGAACAGTAGTTCCTCTTCAGTCCGATACACTGTACTTGCTGGGAACAGACGCGAGTGCTATTTGCACTGTGTATGGCAAAGGGAGCACAATAGTGACTTTCCTTACCAGAAAACAACTATTGCTCGTAGGACCAGAAACTGCATGGGATTCAACTCCATTTAGGACTGGGAAACAGATGATAGCTTGCCTTACAAAAAACACACTCTGCTTTTGAGAAAAGAGCACTCTACTGTGTTTCCTATGGGGTCCGAACAGTGAGCTTGCTCAGAACAAAAGAACTGTGCTTCCTACACACACGGGCCATATCTAGTTCAACTCTGCTTAGGAAACTGACAAGAACAGTAGTTCCTATTCAGTCCAATACACTGTACTTGCTGGGAACATACGCGAGTGCTATTTGTCCTGTGTATGGCAATGGGAGCGCAATAGTGACTTTCCTTACCAGAAAACAACTCTTGCTCGTAGGACCAGAACCTGCATGTGATTCAACTCCATTTAGGACTGGGAAACAAACGCTAGCTCGCATTACAAGAAACACACTCTGCTATTGAGAAAAGAGCACTCTTCTACTCTACTGTGTTTCCTCCGGGATCCAAACAGTGAGCTTGCTCAGAACAAAAGAACTGTGCTTCCTACACACACGGACCATATGTAGTTCAACTCTGCTAAGGAAACTGACAAGAACAGTATTTCCTATTCAGGGTCTCAATACACTGTACTTGCTGGGAACAGACGCGAGTGCTATTTGTCCTGTGTATGGCAATGGGAGCGCAATAGTGACTCTTCTTACCAGAAAACAACTCTTGCTCATAGGAATAGAAACTGCATGTGATTCAACTCCATTTATGACTGGGAAACAAACGCTAGCTCGCCTTACTAGAAACACACTCTGCTTTTGAGAAAAGAGCACTCTTCTACTCCACTGTGTTTCCTATGGGGTCCAAACAGTGAGCTTGCTCAGAACAAAAGAACTGTGCTTCCTACACACATGGACCATATCTAGTTCCACTCTGCTTAGGAAACTGACAAGAACAGTAGCTCCTATTCAGTCTGGTACACTGTGCTTGCTGGGAACAGACGCGAGTGCTATTTGCACTGTGTATGGCAAATAGAGCACAATAGTGACTTGTCTTACCAGAAAACAACTCTTGCTCGTAGCACAAAAATCTGCATGTGACTCAACTCCATTTAGGTCTGGGAAACAAACGCTAGCTCACCTTACAAGAAACAAACTCTGCTTTAGAGAAAAGAGCACTCTTCTACTCTACTGTGTTTCCTATAGGGCCAGAACAGTGAGCTTGCTCAGAACATAATAACTGTGCCTCCTACACACATGGGCCTACATATCTAGTTCAACTCTGCTTAGGAAACTGACAAGAACAGTAGCTCCTCTTCAGTCCGATACACTGTACTTGCTGAGAACAGATGTGAGTGCTACTTGCACTGTGTATGGCAATTGGAGCACAATAGTGACTCCTCTTACCAGAAAACAACTCTTGCTCGTAGCACAAAAAACTGCATGTGACTCAACTCCATTTAGGACGGGGAAACAAACTCTAGCTCGCTTTACAAGATACACACTCTGTTTTTGAGAAAAGAGCACTCTTCTACTCTACTGTGTTTCCTATAGGGCCAGAACAGTGAGCTTGCTCAGAACAAAGGAACTGTGCTTCCTAGACACACGGGCCATATCTAGTTCAACTGTGCTTAGGAGACTGACAAGAACAGTAGCTCCTCTTCAGTCCAATACACTGTACTTGCTGGGAACAGACGTGAGTGCTACTTGCACTGTGTATGGCAATGAGAGCACAATAGTGGCTTTCCTTACCAGAAAACAACTCTTGCTCGTAGGACCACACACTGCATGTGATTCAACGCCATTTAGGACTGGGAAACAAAAGCTAGCTCATCTTACAAGAAACACACTCTGCTTCTGAGAAAAGAGCACTCTTCTACTCTACGTGTTTCCTATGGGGTCCAAACAGTGAGCTTGCTCGGAACAAAAGAACTGCGCTTCCTACACACATCGACCATATCTAGTTCAACTTTGCTTAGGAAACTGACAAGAAGAGTAGCTCCTCTTCAGTCCAATACACTGTACTTGCGGGGAAGAGACGCGAGTGCTATTTGCACTGTGTATGGCAATTGGAGCACAATAGTGACTCGTCTTACCAGAAAACAACTCTTGCTCCTAGGACAAAAAACTGCATGTGACTCAACTCCATTTAGGTCTGGGAAACAAACGCTAGCTCACTCTGCTTTAGAGAAAAGAGCTCTCTTCTACTCTACTGTGTTTCCTATGGGGTCCGAACAGTGAGCTTTCTCAGAACAAAAGAACTGTGCTTCCTACACACACAGCCATATCTAGTTCAATTCTGCTTAGGAACCTGACAAGAACAGTAGCTCCTCTTCAGTCCGATACACTGTACTTGCTGGGAACAGACGCGAGTGCTATTTGCACTGTGTATGGCAATGGGATCGCAATAGTGACTTTCCTTACCAGAAAACAACACTTGCACGTAGGACCAGAAACTGCATGTGATTCAACTCCATTTAGGACTGGGAAACAAACGCTAGCTCGCCTTACAAGAAACACACTCTGCTTTTGAGAAAAGAGCACTCTTCTACTCTACTGTGTTTCCTACGGGGTCCAAACAGTGAGCTTACTCAGAACAAAAGAACTGTGCTTCCTACACACATGGCCATATCTAGTTCAATTCTGCTTAGGAAACTGACAAGAACAGTAGCTCCTCTTCAGTCCATTACACTGTACTTGCGGGGAAGAGACGCGAGTGCTATTTGCACTGTGTATGTCAATTGGAGCACAATAGTGACTCGTCTTACCAGAAAACAACTCTTGCTCGTAGGACAAAAAACTGCATGTGACTCAACTCCATTTAAGTCTGGGAAACAAACGCTAGCTCACCTTACAAGAAACACACTCTGCTTTAGAGAAAAGAGCACTCTTCTTCTCTACTGTGTTTCCTATGGGGTCCGAACAGTGAGCTTTCTCAGAACAAAAGAACTGTGCTTCCTACACACACAGCCTTATCTAGTTCAATTCTGCTTAGGAACCTGACAAGAACAGTAGCTCCTCTTCAGTCCAATACACTGTACTGCTGGGAACAGACGCCAGTGCTATTTGTCCTGTGTATGGCAATGGCAGCACAATAGTGACTATTCTTATCTTAAAACAACTCTTGCTCGTAGCACAAAAATCTGCATGTGACTCAACTCCATTTAGGACTGGGAAACAAACACTAGGTCGCCTTACAAGAAACACAATCTGATTTAGAGAAAAGAGCACTCTTCTATTCTACTGTGATTCCTATAGGGCCAGAACAGTGAGCTTGCTCAGAACAAATGAACTGTGCTTCCAAGACACACGGGCCATATCTAGTTCAACTCTGCTTAGGTGCCTGACAAGAACAGTAGCTCCTCTTCAGTCCAGTACACTGTACTTGCTGGGAACAGACGTGAGTGCTATTTGCACTGTGTATGGCAATGAGAGCGCAATAGTGGCTTTCCTTACCAGAAAACAACTCTTGCTCGTAGTACCACACACTGCATGTGATTCAACGCCATTTAGGACTGGGAAAAAAACGCTAGCTCGCCCTACAAGAAACACAATCTGCTTTAGAGAAAAGAACACTCTTCTATTCTACTATGTTTCCTATAGGGCGAGAACAGTGAGCTTGCTCAGAACAAAAGAACTGTGCTTCCTACACACGGGCCATATCTAGTTCAACTATGCTTAGGAAACTGCCAAGAACAGTAGCTCCTCTTCAGTCCAATACACTGTACTTGCTGGGAACAGACGCGAGTGCTATTTGCACTTTGTATGGCAATGGGAGCGCAATAGTGACTTTCCTTACCAGAAAACAACTCTTGCTCGTAGGACCACACACTGCATGTGATTCAACGCCATTTAGGACTGGGAAACAAATGCTAGCTCGCCTTACAAGAAACAAACTCTGCTTCTGAGAAAAGAGCACTCTTCTACTCTACTGTGTTTCCTAAGGTGTCCAAACAGTGAGCTTGCTCAGAACAAAAGAACTGTGCTTCCTACACACATCGACCATATCTAGTTCAATTCTGCTTACGAAACTGACAAGAACAGTAGCTCCTCTTCAGTCCAATACACTGTACTTGCGGGGATGAGACGCGAGTGCTATTTGCACTGTGTATAGCAATTGGAGCACAATAGTGACTCGTCTTACCAGAAAACAACTCTTGCTCGTAGGACAAAAAACTGCATGTGACTCAACTCCATTTAGGTCTGGGAAACAAATGCTAGCTCACCTTATAAGAAACACACTCTGCTTTTGAGAAAAGAGCACTCTTCTACTCTACTGTGTTTCCTATGGGGTCCGAACAGTGAGCATTCTCAGAACAAAAGAACTGTGCTTCCTACACACACAGCCATATCTAGTTCAATTCTGCTTAGGAACCTGACAAGAACAGTAGCACCTCTTCAGTCCAATACACTGTACTGCTGGGAACAGACGCCAGGGCTATTTGTCCTGTGTATGGCAAAGGCAGCACAATAGTGACTATTCTTATCATGAAACAACTCTTGCTCGTAGGACCAGAAACTGTATGTGATTCAACTCCATTTAGGACTGGGAAAAAAACGCTAGCTCGCCTTACAAGAAACACAATCTGCTTTAGAGAAAAGAACTCTCTTCTATTCTACTGTGTTTCCTATAGGGCGAGAACAGTGAGCATGCTCAGAACAAAAGAACTGTGCTTCCTACACACGGGCCATATCTAGTTCAACTCTGCTTAGGAAACTGACAAGAACAGTAGCTCCTCTTCAGTCCAATACACTGTACTTGCTGGGAACAGACGCGAGTGCTATTTGCACTGTGTATGGCAATGGGAGCGCAATAGTGACTTTCCTTATCAGAAAACAACTCTTGCTCGTAGGACCAGAAACTGCATGAGATTCAACTCCGTTTAGGACTGGGAAACAAATGCTAGCTCGCCTTACATGAAACACTCTCTGCTTTTGAGAAAAGAGCACTCTTCTTCTCCACTGTGTTTCCTATGGGGTCCAAACAGTGAGCTTGCTCAGAACAAAGAACTGTGCTTCCTACACACATGGACCATATCTAGTTCAACTCTGCTTAGGAGACTGACAAGAACAGTAGCTCCTCTTCAGTCCGATACACTGTACTTGCTGGGAACAGACGCGAGTGCTAATTGCACTGTGTATGGCAATGGGAGCGCAATGGTGACTTTCCTTACCAGAAAACAACTCTTGTTTGTAGGACCAGAAACTGCATGTGATTCAACTCTGTTTAGGACTGGGAAACAAATGATAGCTTGCCTGACAAAAAATACACTCTGCTTTTGAGAAAAGAGCACTCTTCTACTCTACTGTGTTTCCTATGGGGTCCGAATAGTGAGCTTGCTCAGAACAAAAGAACTGTGCTTCCTACACACACGGCCATATCTAGTTCAATTCTGCTTAGGAACCTGACAAGAACAGTAGATCCTCTTCAGTCCTATACACTGTACTTGCTGCGAACAGACGCCAGTGCTATTTGTCCTGTGTATGGCAATGGAAGCACAATAGTGACTATTCTTACCATAAAACAACTCTTACTCATAGGACAGAAACTGCATGTGATTCCACTCCATTTAGGACTGGGAAACAAACGCTAGCTCGCCTTACAAGAAACACACTCTGCTTTAGAAAAAAGAGCACTCTTCTACTCTACTGTGTTTCCTATGGGGTCCAAACAGTGAGCTTGCTCAGAACATAAGAACTGTGCTTCCTACACACAAGGACCATATGTAGTTCAACTCTGCTTAGGAAACTGACAAGAACAGTAGCTCCTATTCAGTCCAATACACTGTGCTTGCTGGGAACAGACGCGAGTGCTATTTGCACTGTGTATGGCATTGGGAGCGCAATAGTGACTCTTCTTACCAGAAAACAACTCTTGTTCGTAGGACCAAAAACTGCCTGTGACTCAACTCCATTTAGGACTGGGAAACAAACGCGAGCTCGCCTTACTAGAAACACACTCTGCTTTAGAGAAAAGAGCACTCTTCTACTCTACTGTGTTTCTTATAGGGCCAGAACATTGAGCTTGCTCAGAACATAATAACTGTGCTTCCTAAACACACAGGCCATATCTAGTTCAACTCTGCTTAGGAAACTGACAAGAACAGTAGCTCCTCTTCAGTCTGATACACTGTACTTGCTGAGAGCAGACGCGAGTGCTACTTGCACTGTGTATGGCAATTGGAGCACAATAGTGACTCGTCTTACCAGAAAACAACTTTTGCTCGTAGGACAAAAAACTACATGTGACTCAACTCCATTTAGGACTGGGAAACAAACGCTAGCTCGCCTTACAAGAAACACACTCTGCTTTTGAGAAAAGGGCACTCTTCTACTCTACTGTGTTTCCTATAGGGCCAGAACAGTGAGCTTGCTCAGAACAAATGAACTGTGCTTCCTAGACACACGGGCCATATCTAGTTCAACTCTGCTTAGGAGACTGACAAGAACAGTAGCTCCTCTTCAGTCCTATATACTGTATTTGCTGGGAACAGACGCGAGTGCTATTTGCACTGTGTATGGCAAAGAGAGCGCAATAGTTGCTTTCCTTACCAGAAAACAACTCCTGCTCGTAGGACCACACACTGCATGTGATTCAACGCCATTTAGGACTGGGAAACAAATGTTAGCTCGCCTTACAAGAAACACACTCTGCTTTTGAGAAAAGAGCAATCTTCTACTCTACTGTATTTCTTATAGGGCCAGAACAGTGAGCTTGCTCAGAACATAAGAACTGTGCTTTCTACACACACGGTCCTTATCTAGTTCAACTCTGCTTAGTAAACTGACAAGAACTGTAGCTCCTCTTCAGTCCGATACACTGTACTTGCTGGGAACAGACGCGAGAGCTATTTGCACTGTGTATGGCAATGAGAGCGCAATAGTGACTTTCCTTACCAGAAATCAACTCTTGCTCATAGGACCACACACTGCATGTGATTCAACGCCATTTAGGACTGGGAAACAAATGCTAGCTCGTCTTACAAGAAACACACTCTGCTTCTGAGAAAAGAGCACTCTTCTACTCTACTGTGTTTCCTATGGGGTCCAAACAGTGAGCTTGCTCAGAACAAAAGAACTGTGCTTTCTACACACATCGTCCATATCTAGTAAAACTCTGCTTAGGAAACTGACAAGAAGAGTAGCTCCTCGTCAGTCCAATACACTGTACTTGCTGGGAACAGACGCGAGTGCTATTTGCACTGTGTATGGCAATTGGAGCACAATAGTGATTCGACTTACCAGAAAACAACTCTTGCTCGCAGGACAAAAAACTGCATGTGACTCAACTCCATTTAGGTCTGGGAAACAAACGCTAGCTTGCCTTACAAGAAACACACTCTGCTTTAGAGAAAAGAGCACTCTTCTACTCTACTGTGTTTCCTATGGAGTCCGAACAGTGAGCTTTCTCAGAACAATAGAACTGTGCTTCCTACACACACAGCCATATCTAGTTCAATTCTGCTTAGGAACCTGACAAGAACAGTAGCTCCTCTTCAGTCCAATACACTGTACTGCTGGGAACAGACGCGAGTGCTATTTGCACTGTGTATGGAAAAGGGAGCACAATAGTGACTTTCCTTACCAGAAAACAACTCTTGCTCGTAGGACCAGAAACTGCATGTGATTCAACTCCATTTAAGACCGGGAAAAAAAATGATAGCTTGCCTTACAAAAAAAACAATCTGCTTTTGAGAAAAGAGCACTCTTCTACTCTACTGTGTTTCCTATGGGGTCCGAACAGTCAGCTTGCTCAGAACAAAAGAACTGTGCTTCCTACACACACGGCCATATCTAGTTCAATTCTGCTTAGGAACCTGACAAGAACAGTAGATCCTCTTCAGTCCAATACGCTGTACTTGCTGCGAACCGACGCCAGTGCTACTTGTCCTGTGTATGGCAATGGCAGAACAATAGTGTCTATTCTTACCATAAAACAACTCTTGCTCGTAGGACAGAAACTGCATGTGATTCCACTCCATTTAGGACTGGGAAACAAATGCTAGCTCGCCTTACAAGAAACACACTCTGCTTTAGAGAAAAGAGCACTGTTCTACTCTACTGTGTTTCCTATGGGGTCCAAACAGTGAGCTTGCTCAGAACAAAAGAACTGTGCTTCCTATACACACGGACCATATGTAGTTCAACTCTGCTTAGGAAACTGACAAGAACAGTAGCTCCTATTCAGTCCAATACACTGTACTTGCTTTGAAAAGACGCGAGTGCTATTTGCTCTGTGTATGGCATTGGGAGCGCAATAGTGACTTTCCTTACCAGAAAAAAACTCTTGTTCATAGGACCAGAAACTGCATGTGATTCAACACCATTTAGGACTAGGAAACAAACGCTAGCTCGCCTTACAAGAAACACACTCTGCTTTTGAGAAAAGAGCACTCTTCTACTCTACTGTGTTTCCTATAGGGCCAGAGCAGTGAGCTTGCTCAGAACATAAGAACTGTGCTTTCTACACACACGGTCCTTATCTAGTTCAACTCTGCTTAGGAAACTGACAAGAACAGTAGCTCCTCTTCAGTCCGATATACTGTACTTGCTGGGAACAGACGCCAGTGCTATTTGCACTGTGTATGGCAAAGGGAGCGCAATAGTGACTTTCCTTACCAGAAAACAACTCTTGCTCGTAGGACCAGAAACTGCATGTGATTCAACTCCGTTTAGGACTGGGAAACAAATGCTAGCTCGCCTTACATGAAACACTCTGCTTTTGAGAAAAGAGTACTCTTCTTCTCTACTATGTATCCTATGGGGTCCAAACAGTGAGCTTGCTCAGAAAAAAGAACTGTGCTTCCTACACACATGGACCATATCTAGTTCAACTCTGCTTAGGAAACTGACAAGAACTGTAGCTCCTCTTTAGTCCGATACACTGTACTTGCTGGGAACAGACGTGAGTGCTATTTGCACTGTGTATGGCAAAGGGAGCGCAATAGTGACTTTCCTTACCAGAAAACAACTCTTGCTCGTAGGACCACACACTGCATGTGATTCAACGCCATTTAGGACTAGGAAACAAATGCTTGCTCGCCTTACAAGAAACATGCTCTGCTTCTGAGAAAAGAGCACTCTTCTACTCTACTGTGTTTCCTATGGGGTCCAAACAGTGAGCTTGCTCAGAACAAAAGAACTGTGCTTCCTACACACATCGACCATATCTAGTTCAACTCTGCTTAGGAAACTGACAAGAACAGTAGCTCCTCTTCAGTCCAATACTCTGTACTTGCGGGGAAGAGACACGAGTGCTATTTGCACTGTGTATGGCAATTGGAGCACAATAGTGACTCGTCTTACCGGAAAACAACTCTTGCTCGTAGGACAAAAAACTGCATGTGATTCAACTCCATTTAGGTCTGGGAAACAAACGCTAGTTCGCCTTACAAGAAACACAACCTGCTTTAGAGAAAAGAGCACTCTTCTACTCTACTGTGTTTCCTATAGGGACAAAACGGTGAGCTTGCTCAGAACATAAGAACTGTGCTTCCTACACACACGGGCCATATCTAGTTCAACTCTGCTTAGGAAACTGACAAGAACAGTAGCTCCTCTTCAGTCCGATACACTGCACTTGCTGGGAACAGACGCGAGTGCTATTTGCACTGTGTATGGCAATGGGAGCGCAATAGTGACTTTCCTTACCAGAAAACAACTCTTGCTCGTAGGACCAGAAACTGCATGGGATTCAACTCTGTTTAGGACTGGGAAACAAATGCTAGCTCGCCTTACATGAAACACTCTCTGCTTTTGAGAAAAGAGCACTCTTCTACTCTACTGTGTTTCCTATGGGGTCCAAACAGTGAGCTTGCTCAGAACAAAGAACTGTGCTTCCTACACACATGGACCATATCTAGTTCAACTCTGCTTAGGAAACTGACAAGAACAGTAGCTCCTCTTCAGTCCGATACACTGTAATTGCTGGGAACAGACTAGAGTGCTATTTGCACTGTGTATGGCAAAGGGAGCGCAATAGTGACTTTCCTTACCAGAAAACAACTCTTGCTCGTAGGACCAGAAACTGCATGTGAATCAACTCCATTTAGGACTGTGAAACAAATGATAGCTTGCCTTACAAAGAACACACTCTGCATTTGAGAAAAGAGCACTCTTCTACTCTACTGTGTTTCCTATGGGGTCCGAACAGTGAGCTTGCTCAGAACAAAAGAACTGTGCTTCCTACATACACGGGCCATATCTAGTTCAACTCTGCTTATGAAACTGACAAGAACAGTAGCTCCTCTTCAGTCCAATACACTTTACTTGCGGGGAACAGACGCGAGGGCTATTTGCACTGTGTATGGCAATTTTAGCACAATAGTGACTCATCTTACCAGAAAGCAACTCTTGCTCATAGGACAAAAAACTGCAAGTGACTCAACTCCATTTAGGACTGGGAAACAAACGCTAGCTTGCCTTACAAAAAACACACTCTGCTTTAGAGAAAAGAGCACTCTTCTACTCTACTATGTTTCCTCTGGGGCCACAACAGTGAGCTTGCTCAGAACATAAGAACTGTGCTTCCTACACACACGGGCCATATCTAGTTCAACTCTGCTTAGGAAATGGACAAGAACAGTAGCTCCTCTTCAGTCCAATACACTGTCCTTGCGGGGAACAGACGCCAGTGCTATTTGCACTGTGTATGGTAATTGGAGCACAATAGTGACTTGTCTTACGAGAAAACAACTCTTTCTCGTAGGACAAAAAACTGCATGTGACTCAACTCCATTTAGGACTGGGAAACAAACGCTAGCTCGACTTCCAAGAAACACACTCTGCTTTTGAGAAAAGAGCACTCTTCTACTCTACTGTGTTTCCTAGGTGTTCCGAAAAGTGAGCTTGCTCAGAACAAAAAAACTGTGCTTCCTACACACATGGCCATATCTAGTTCAAGTCTGCTTAGGAACCTGACAAGAACAGTAGATCCTCTTCAGTCCAATACACTGTACTTGCTGGGAACAGACGCCAGTGCTATTTGTCTTGTGTATGGCAATGGCAGCGCAATAGTGATTCTTCTTACCAGAAAACAACTCTTGCTTGTAGGACCAGAAACTGCATGTGATTCAACTCCATTTAGGACTGGCAAACAAAAGCTAGCTCACCGTACAAGAAACACACTCTGCTTTAGAGAAAAGAGCACACATCTACTCTACTGTGTTTCCTATAGGGCCAGAACAGTGAGCTTGCTCAGAACAAAAGAACTGAGCTTCCTACACACGGGCCATATCTAGTTCAACTCTGCTTAGGAAACTGACTAGAAGAGTAGCTCCTCTTCAGTCCGATACACTGTACTTGCTGGGAACAGACGCGAGTGCTATTTGCACTGTGTATGACAATGGGAGCGCAATAGTGACTTTCCTTACCAGAAAACATCTCTTGCTCGTAAGACCAGAAACTGCATGTGATTCAACTCCATTTAGGACTGTGAAACAAATGATAGCTTGCCTTACAAAAAACACACTCTGCATTTGAGAAAAGAGCACTCTTCTACTCTACTGTGTTTCCTATGGGGTCCGAACAGTGAGCTTGCTCAGAACAAAAGAACTGTGTTTCCTACACACACGGCCATATCTAGTTCAATTCTGCTTAGGAACCTGACAAGAACAGTAGATCCTCTTCAGTCCAATACACTGTAGTTGCTGCGAACAGACGCCAGTGCTATTTGTCCTGTGTATGGCAATGGCAGCGCAATAGTGAATCTTCTTACCAGAAAACAACTCTTGCTCATAGGACCAAAAACTGCATGTGACTCAAATCCATTTAGACTGGGAAACAAACGCTAGCACGCCTTACAAAAAACACACTCTGCTTTAGAGAAAAGAGCACTCTTCTACTCCACTGTGTTTCCTATGGGGTCCAAACAGTGAGCTTGCTCAGAACAAAAGAACTGTGCTTCCTACACACAAGGACCATATGTAGTTCAACTCTGCTTAGGAAACTGACAAGAACAGTAGCTCCTATTCAGTCCAATACACTGTACTTGCTGGGAAAAGACGCGAGTGCTATTTGCCCTGTGTATGGCAATGGGAGCGCAATAGTGACTTTCTTTACCAGAAAACAACTCTTGCTCATAGGACCAGAAACTGCATGTGATTCAACTCCATTTAGGACTGGGAAACAAACAATAGCTTGCCTTACAAAAACACACTCTGCTTTTGAGAAAAGTGCACTCTTCTACTCTACTGTGTTTCCTATGGGGTCCGAACACTGAGCTTGCTCAGAATGAAAGAACTGTGCTTCCTACACACACGGCCATATCTAGTTCAATTCTGCTTAGGAACCTCACAAGAACAGTAGATCCTGTTCAGTCCAATACACTGTACTTGCTGCGAACAGACGCGAGTGCTTTTTGCACTGTGTATGGCAATGGGAGCGCAATAGTGACTTTCCTTACCAGAAAACAACTCTTGCTCATAGGACGAGAAACTGCATGTGATTCAACTCCATTTAGAACTGGGAAACAAATGCTAGCTCGCCTTACATGAAACACACTCTGCTTTTGAGAAAAGAGCACTCTTCTACTCTACTGTGTTTCCTATGGGGTGCAAACAGTGAGCTTGCTCAGAACAAAAGAACTGTGCTTCCTACACACACGGGCCATATCTAGTTCAACTCTGCTTAGGAAACAAACAAGAACAGTAGCTCCTCTTCAGTCGAATACACTGTACTTGCGGGGAACAGACGTGAGTGCTATTTGCACTGTGTATGGAAATTGGAGCACAATAGTGACTTGTCTTACTAGAAAACAACTCTTGCTCGTAGGACAAAAAACTGCATGTGACTCAACTTTATTTAGGACTGGGACACAAACACTAGCTCGACTTCCAAGAAAAACACTCTGCTTTTGAGAAAAGAGCACTCTTCTACTCTACTGTGTTTCCTATGTGTTCCGAAAAGTGAGCTTGCTCAGAACAAAAAAACTGTGCTTCCTACACACACGGCCATATCTCGTTCAAGTCTGCTTAGGAAACTGACAAGAACAGTAGATCTTCTTCAGTCCAATACACTGTACTTGCTGGGAACAGACGCCAGTGCTATATGTCCTGTGTAGGGCAATGGTAGCGCAATAGTGACTCTTCTTACCAGAAAACAACTCTTGCTCGTAGGACCAGAAACTGCATGTGATTCAACTCCATTTAGGACTGGGAAACAAACTCTAGCTCGCTTTACAAGAAACACGCTCTGCTTTTGAGAAAAGAGCACTCTTCTACTCTACTGTGTTTCCTGTAGGGCCAGAACAGTGAGCTTGCTCAGAACAAAATAACTGTGCTTCCTACACAGGGGCCATATCTAGTTCCACTCTGCTTAGGAAACTGACACGAACAGTAGCTCCTCTTCAGTCCGATACAGACACGAGTGCTATTTGCACTGTGTATGGCAATGGGAGCGCAATAGTGACTTTCCTTACCAGAAAACAACTCTTGCTCGTAGGACCAGAAACTGCATGTGATTCAACTCCATTTAGGACTGGGAAACAAGTGCTAGCTCGCCTTACATGAAACACACTCTGCTTTTGAGAAAAGAGCACTCTTCTACTCTACTGTGTTTCCTATGTGTTCCGAAAAGTGAGCTTGCTTAGAACAAAAAAACTGTGCTTCCTAAACACAAGGCCATATCTAGTTCAAGTCTGCTTAGGAACCTGACAAGAACAGTAGATCCTCTTCAGGCCAATACACTGTACTTGCTGGGAACAGACGCCAGTGCTATTTGTCCTGTGTATGGCAATGGCAGTGCAATAGTGACTCTTCTTACCAGAAAAAAACTCTTGCTCGTAGGATCAGAAACTGCATGTGATTCAACTCCATTTAGGACTGGGAAACAAATGCTAGCTCGCCTTACATGAAACACACTCTGCTTTTGAGAAAAGAGAACTCTTCTTCTCTACTGTGTTTCCTATGGGGTCCGAACAGTGAGCTTGCTCAGAACGAAAGAACTGTGCTTCCTACCCACACGGGCCATATCTAGTTCAACTCTGCTTAGGAAACTGACAAGAACAGTAGCTCCTCTTCAGTCCAATACACTTTACTTGCAGGGAACAGACACCAGTGCTGTTTGTCCTGTGTATGGCAATGGCAGCGCAATAGTGACTCTTCATACTAGAAAACAACTCTTGCTCGTAGGATCAGAAACTGCATGTGATTCAACACCATTTAGGACTGGGAAACAAAAGCTAGCTCACCTTACAAGAAATACACTCTGCTTTAGAGAAAAGAGCACACTTCTACTCTACTGTGTTTCCTATAGGGCCAGAATAGTGAGCTTGCTCAGAACAAAAGAACTGTGCTTCCTACACATGGGCCATATCTAGTTCAACTCTGCTTAGGAAACTGACAAGAACAGTAGCTCCTCTTCAGTCCGATACACTGTACTTGCTGGGAACAGACGCGAGTGCTATTGCACTGTGTATGGCAATGGGAGCACAATAGTGACTCTCCTTACCAGAAAACAACTCTTGTTCGTAAGACCAGAAACTTCATGTGATTCAACTCCATTTAGGACTGGGAAACAAATGGTAGCTCGCCTTACATGAAACACACTCTGCTTTTGAGAAAAGAGCACTCTTTTACTCTACTGTGTTTCCTATGGGGTCCGAACAGTGAGCTTGCTCAGAACAAAAGAACTGTGCTTCCTACACACACGGGCCATATCTAGTTCAACTCTGCTTAGGAAACTGACAAGAACAGTAGCTCCTATTCCGTCCAATACACTGTACTTGCGGGGAACAGACGCGAGTGCTATTTGCACTGTGTATGGCAATTGGAGCACAATAGTGACTCGTCTTTCCAGAAAACAACTCTTGCTCGTAGGACAAAAAACTGCATGTGATTCAACTCCATTTAGGACTGGGAAACAAACGCTAGCTCGTCTTACAAGAAACACACTCTGCTATTGAGAAAAGAGCACTCTTCTTCTACTGTGTTTCCTATAGGGCCAGAACAGTGAGCTTGCTCAGAACAAAGAACTGTGCTTCCTACACACGGCCATATCTAGTTCAATTCTGCTTAGGAACCTGAAAAGAACAGTAGATCCTCTTCAATCCAATACACTGTACTTGCTGGGAAGAGACGCCAGTGCTATTTGTCCTGTGTATGGCAATGGCAGCGCAATAGTGACTCTTCTTACCAGAAAACAACTCTTGCTTGTAGGACCAGAAATTGCATGTGATTCAACTCCATTTAGGACTGGGAAACAAAAGCTAGCTCACCTTACAAGAAACACACTCTGCTTTAGAGAAAAGAGCACTCTTCTACTCTACTGTGTTTCCTATAGGGCCAGAACAGTGAGCTTGCTCAGAACAAAAAAACTGTGCTTCCTACACACGGGCCATAACTAGTTCAACTCTACTTAGGAAACTGACAAGAACAGTAGCTCCTCTTCAGTCCGATACACTGTACTTGCTGGGAACAGACGCGAGTGCTATTTGCACTGTGTATGGCAATGGGAGCACAATAGTGACTTTCCTTACCAGAAAACAACTCTTGCTCGTAGGACCAGAAACTGCATGTGATTCAACTCCATTTAGGACTGGGAAACAAATGCTAGCTCGCCTTACATGAAACACACTCTGCTTTTGAGCAAAGAGCACTCTTCTACTTTACTGTGCTTCCTATGGGGTCCGAACAGTGAACTTGCTCAGAACAAAAGAACTGTGCTTCCTACACACACGGGCCATATCTAGTTCAACTCTGCTTAGGAAACTGACAAAAACAGTAGATCCTCTTCAGTACAATACAATGTACTTGCATGGAACAGACGCGAGTGCTATTTGCACTGTGTATGGCAATTGGAGCACAATAGTGACTCGTCTTACCAGAAAACAACTCTTGCTCGTAGGACAAAAAACTGCATGTGACTCAACTCCATTTAGGATTGGGAAACAAATGCAAGCTCGCCTTACAAGAAACACACTCTGCTTTTGAGAAAAGCGCACTCTTCTACTCTACTGTTTTTCCCTGGAGTCCGAACAGTGAGCTGCTCAGAACAAAAGAACTGTGCTTCCTACACACACGGGCCATATCTAGTTCAATTCTGCTTAGGAACCTGACAAGAACAGTAGATCCTCTTCAGTCCAATACACTGTACTTGCTGGGAACAGACGCCAGTGCTATTTGTCCTGTGTATGGCAATGGCAGCGCAATAGTGACTCTTCTTACCAGAAAACAACTCTTGCTTGTAGGACCAGAAACTGCATGTGATTCAACTCCATTTAGGACTGGGAAACAAAAGCTAGCTCACCTTGCAAGAAACACACTCTGCTTTAGAGAAAAGAGCACTCTTCTACTCTACTGTTTTTCCTATAGGGCCAGAACAGTGAGCTTGCTCAGAACGAAAGAACTGTGCTTCCTACACACGGGCCATATCTCGTTCAACTCTGCTTAGGAAACTGACAAGAACAGTAGATCCTCTTCAGTCTGATACACTGTACTTGCTGGGAACAGACGCGAGTGCTATTTGCACTGTGTATGGCAATTGGAGCACAATAGTGACTTGACTTACCAGAAAACAACTCTTGCTCGTAGGACAAAAAACTGCCTGTGACTCAACTCCATTTAGGACTGGGAAAGAAACGCTAGCTCGCCTTAGAAGAAACACACTCTGCTTTTGAGAAAAGAGCACTCTTCTACTCTACTGTGTTTCCTATGAGGTCCAAACAGTGAGCTTGCTCAGAACAAAAGAACTGTGCTTCCTACACGCACGGACCCATATCTAGTTCAACTCTGCTTAGTAAACTGACAAGAACAGTAGCTCCTATTCAGTCCAATACACTGTACTTGCTGGGAAAAAACGCGAGTGCTATTTGCCTTGTGAAGGGCAATGGGAGCGCAATAGTGACTTTCCTTACCAGAAAACAACTCTTGTTCATAGGACCAGAAACGGCATGTGATTCAACTCCATTTAGGACTAGGAAACAAACGCTAGCTCGCCTACAAATCACACTCTGCTTTTGAGAAAAGAGCACTCTTCTACTCTACTGTGTTTCCTATGTGTTCCGAAAAGTGAGCTTGCTCAGAACAAAAAAACTGTGCTTCCTACACACGGGCCATATCTAGTTCAACTCTGCTTTGGAAACTGACAAGAACAGTAGCTCCTCTTCAGTCCGATACACTGTACTTGTTGGGAACAGACGCGAGTGCTATTTGCACTGTGTATGGCAATGGGAGCGCAATAGTGACTTTCCTTACCAGAAAACAACTCTTGCTCGTAAGACCAGAAACTGCATGTGATTCAACTCCATTTAGGACTGGGAAACAAACTCTAACTCGCCTTACATGAAACACACTCTGCTTTTGAGAAAAGAGCACTCTTCTACTCTACTGTGTTTCCTATGGGGTCCGAACAATGAGAATGCTCAGAACAAAAGAACTGTGCTTCCTACACACACGGGCCATATCTAGTTCAACTGTGCTTAGGAAACTGACAAGAACAGTAGCTCCTCTTCCGTCCAATACACTGTACTTGCGGGGAACAGACGCCAGTGCTATTTGCATTGTGTATGGCAATTGGAGAACAATAGTGACTTGTCTTACCAGAAAACAACTTTTGCTCATAGGACAAAAAACTGCATGTGACTCAACTCCCTTTAGGACTGGGAAACAAACGCTAGCTCGCCTTACAAGGAACAAACTCTGCTTTTGAGAAAAGAGCACTCTTCTACTCTACTGTGTTTCCTATGTGTTCCGAACAGTGAGCTTGCTCAGAACAAAAAAACTGTGCTTCCTACACACATGGCCATATCTAGTTCAAGTCTGCTTAGGAACCTGACCAGAACAGTAGATCCTTATCAGTCCAATACACTGTACTTGCTGGGAACAGACGCCAGTGCTATTTGTCCTGTGTATGGCAATTGGAGAACAATAGTGACTTGTCTTACCAGAAAACAACTCTTGCTCTTAGGACAAAAAACTGCATGTGACTCAACTCCATTTAGGACTGGGAAACAAACGCTAGCTCGACTTCCAAGAAACACACTCTGCTTTTGATAAAAGAACACTCTTCTACACTACTTTGTTTCCTATAGGGCCAGAACAGTGAGCTTGCTCAGAACAAAAAAACTGTGCTTCCTACTCACACGGTCATATCTAGTTCAAGTCTGCTTAGGAACCTGACAAGTACAGTAGATCCTCTTCAGTTCAATACACTGTACTTGCTGGGAACAGACGCCAGTGCTATTTGTCCTTAGTATGGCAATGGCAGCGCAATAGTTACTCTTTTTAACAGAAAACAACTCTTGCTCTTAGGACCAGAAACTACATGTGATTCAACTCCATTTAGGACTGGGAAACAAACTCTAGCTCGCTTTACAAGAAACGCACTCTGCTTTTGAGAAAAGAGCACTCTTCTACTCTACTGTGTTTCCTATAAGGCCAGAACAGTGAGCTTGCTCAGAAAAAAAGAACTGTGCTTCCTACACATGGGCCATATCTAGTTCAACTTTGCTTAGGAAACTGACAAGAACAGTAGCTCCTCTTCAGTCCAGTACACTGTACTTGCTGGGAACAGACGCGAGTGCTATTTGCACTGTGTATGGCAATGGGAGCGCAATAGTGACTTTCCTTACCAGAAAACAAGTCTTGCTCATAGGACAAAAAATTGCATGTGACTCAACTCCATTTAGGACTGGGAAACAAACGCTAGCTCAAATTCCAAGAAACACACTTTGCTTTTGAGGAAAGAGCACTCTTCTACTCTACTGTGTTTCCCATATGTTCCGAACAGTGAGCTTGCTCAGAAAAAAAAAAACTGTGCTTCCTACTCACACCGCCATATCTAGTTCAAGTCTGCTTAGGAACCTGACAAGAACAGTAGATCCTCTTCAGTTCAATACACTGTACTTGCTGGGAACAGACGCCAGTGCTATTTGTCCTGTGTATGGCAAAGGCAGTGCAATAGTGACTTTTCTTAACAGAAAACAACTCTTGCTCGTAGGACCAGAAACTTCATGTGATTCAACTCCATTTAGGACTGGGAAACGAATGCTAGCTCGCCTTACATGAAACACACTCTGCATTTGAGAAAAGAGCACTCTTCTACTCTATTGTGTTTCCTATCGGGTCCGAAGAGTGAGCTTGCTCAGTACAAAAGAACTGTGCTTCCTACACACACGGGCCATATCTAGTTCAACTCTGCTTAGGAAACTGACTAGAAGAGTAGCTCCTCTTCAGTCCAATACACTGTACTTGCTGGGAACAGACGCGAGTGCTATTTGCACTGTGTATGGCATTGGAGCACAATAGTGACTTGTCTTACCAGAAAACAACTCTTGCTCATAGGACAAAAAACTGCATGTGACTCAACTCCATTTAGGACTGGGAAACAAACGCTAGCTCGCCTTACATGAAACACACTCTGCTTTTGAGAAAAGAGCACTCTTCTACTCTACTGTGTTTCCTATGTGTTCTGAACAGTGAGCTGCTCAGAACAAAAAAACTGTACTTCCTACTCACATGGCCATATCTAGTTCAATTCTGCGTAGGAACCTGACAAGAACAGTATATCCTCTTCAGTCCAATACACTGTACTTGCTGGGAACAGACAACAGTGCTATGGCAATGGCAGCGCAATAGTGACTCTTCTTACCAGAAAACAACTCTTGCTCGTAGGACCAGAAACTGCATGTGATTCAACTCCATTTAGGACTGGGAAACAAACTCTAGCTCGCTTTACAAGAAACACACTCTGCTTTTGAGAAAAGAGCATTCTTCTACTCTACTGTATTTCCTATAGGGCCAGAACAGTGAGCTTGCTCAGAAAAAAAGAACTGTGCTTCCTACACACACGGGCGATATCTAGTTCAACTCTGCTTAGGAAACTGAGAAGAACAGTAGCTCTTCTTCAGTCCAATACACTGTACTTGCTGGGAACAGACGGGAGGGCTATTTGCACTGTGTATGGCAATGGGAGCGCAATAGTGACTTTCCTTACCAGAAAACAACTCTTGCTCGTAGGACCAGAAACTGCATGTGATTCCACTCCATTTAGGACTGGGAAACAAACACTAGCTTGCCTTACAAGAAGCACACTCTGCTTTAGAGAAAAGAGCACTCTTCTACTCTACTGTGTTTCCTATGGGGTCCAAACAGTGAGCTTGCTCAGAACAAAAGAACTGTGCTTCCTACACACACGGACCATATATAGTACAACTCTGCTTAGTAAACTGACAAGAAGAGTAGGTCCTATTCAGTCCAATACACTGTACTTGCTGGGAAAAGATGCGACTGCTATTTGCCTTGTGAAGGGCAATGGGAGCGCAATAGTGACTTTCCTTACCAGAAAACAACTCTTGTTCATAGGACCAGAAACTGCATGTAATTCAACTCCATTTAGGACTAGGAAACAAACGCTAGCTCGCCTTACAAAAACACACTCTGCTTTTGAGAAAAGAGCACTCAACTACTCTACTGTGTTTCCTATAGGGCCAGAAGAGTGAACTTCCTCAGAACATAAGAACTGTGCTTCCTACACACACGGGCCATATCTAGTTCAACTCGGCTTAGGAAACTGACAAGAACAGTAGCTCCTCTTCAGTCTGATACACTGTACTTCCTGGGAACAGACGCGAGAGCTATTTGCAATGTGTATGGCAAGGGGAGCGCAATAGTGACTTTCCTTATCATTAAACAACTCTTGCTCGTAGGACCAGAAACTGCATGTGATTCAACTCCATTTAGGACTGGGAAACAAACACTAGCTTGCCTTACAAGAAGCACACTCTGCTTTCGAGAAAAGAGCACTCTTCTACTCTACTGTGTTTCCTATGGGGTCCAAACAGTGAGCTTGCTCAGAACAAAAGAACTGTGCTTCCTACACACACGGACCATATATAGTACAACTCTGCTTAGTAAACTGACAAGAAGAGTAGGTCCTATTCAGTCCAATACACTGTACTTGCTGGGAAAAGATGCGAGTGCTATTTGCCTTGTGAAGGGCAATGGGAGCGCAATAGTGACTTTCCTTACCAGAAAACAACTCTTGTTCATAGGACCAGAAACTGCATGTAATTCAACTCCATTTAGGACTAGGAAACAAACGCTAGCTCGCCTTACAAAAACACACTCTGCTTTTGAGAAAAGAGCACTCAACTACTCTACTGTGTTTCCTATAGGGCCAGAAGAGTGAACTTGCTCAGAACATAAGAACTGTGCTTCCTACACACACGGGCCATATCTAGTTCAACTCGGCTTAGGAAACTGACAAGAACAGTAGCTCCTCTTCAGTCTGATACACTGTACTTGCTGGGAACAGACGCGAGAGCTATTTGCAATGTGCATGGCAAGGGGAGCGCAATAGTGACTTTCCTTATCAGTAAACAACTGTTGCTCGTAGGACCAGAAACTGCATGTGATTCAACTCCATTTAGGACTGGGAAACAAATGCTAGCTCGCCTTACAAGAAACACACTCTCCTTTTTAGAAAAGAGCACTCTTCTACTCTACTGTGTTTCCTATGGTGTCCGAACAGTGAGCTTGCTCAGAACAAAAGAACTGTGATTCCTACACACACGGGCCATTTCTAGTTCAACTCTGCTAGGAAACTGACAAGAACACTAGATCCTCTTCAGTCCAATACCCTGTACTTGCGGGGAACAGACGCAAGTGCTATTTGCACTGTGTATGGCAATTGGAGCCCAACAGTGACTTGTCTTACCAGAAAACAACTCTTGCTCGTAGGACCAGAAACTGCATGTGATTCAACTCCATTTAGGACTGGGAAACAAACGCTAGCGCGCCTTACAAGAAACACACTCTGCTTTAGAGAAAAGAGCACTCTTCTACTCTACTGTGTTTCCTATTGAGCCAGAACAGTGAGCTTGCTCAGAACAAAAGAAATGTGCTTCCTACACACACGGGCCATATCTAGTTCAACTCTGCTTAGGAACCTGACAAGAACAGTAGCTCCTCTTCAGTCCAATACACTGTACTTGCGGGGAACATACGCGAGTGCTATTTGCACTGTGTATGGCAATTGGAGCACTATAGTGACTTGTCTTACCAGAAAACAACTCTTGCTCGTAGGACAAAAAACTGCATGTGACTGAACTCCATTTAGGACTGGGAAACAAACGCTAGCTCAACTTCCAAGAAACACACTCTGCTTTTGAGAAAAGAGCACACTTCTACTCTACTGTGTTTCCTATGTGTTCCGAACAGTGAGCTTGCTCAGAACAAAAAAAAAACTGTGCTTCCTACACACATGGCCATATCTAGTTCAAGTCTGCTTAGGAACCTGACAAGAACAGTAGATCCTCTTCAGTCCAATACACTGTACTTGCTGGGAATAGACGACAGTGCTATTTGTCCTATGTATGGCAATGGCAGCACAATAGTGACTCTTCTTACCATAAAACAACTCTTGCTCATAGGACCAGAAACTGCATGTGATTCAACTCCATTTAGGACTGGGAAACAAACGCTAGCTCGCCTTACAAGAAACACACTATGCTTTTGAGAAAAGAGCACTCTTCTACTCTACTGTGTTTCCTATAGGGTCCGAACAGTGAGCTTGCTCAGAACAAAAGAACTGTGCTTCCTACACACACAGCCATATCTAGTTCAATTCTGCTTAGGAAACTGAGAAGAACAGTAGCTCCTCTTCAGTCCAATACACTGTACTTGCTGGGAACAGACGCATGTGCGATTTGCACTGTGTATGGAAATGGGAGCCCAATAGTGACTTTCCTTACCAGAAAACAACTCTTGCTCGTAGGACCAGAAACTGCATGTGATTCAAATCCAGTTAGCACTGGGAAACAAACGCTAGCTCTCCTTACAAGAAACACACTCTGCTTTAGAGAAAAGAGCACTCTTCTACTCTACTGTGTTTCCTATGGGGTCCAAACAGTGAGCTTGCTCAGAACAAAAGAACTGTGCTTCCTACACACACGGACCATATCTACTTCAACTCTGCTTAGGAAACTGACAAGAACAATAGATCCTTTTCAGTCCAATACACTGTACATGCTGGGAACAGACTCGAGTGCTATTCGCCTTGTGTAGGGCAATGGGAGCGCAATAGTGACTTTCCTTACCAGAAAACAACAGTTGTGCGTAGGACCAGAACCTGCATGTGATTCAACTCCATTTAGGACTGGGAAACAAACGATAACTCGCCTTAAAAAAAAACTCTGCTTTTGAGAAAAGAGCACGCTTCTACTCTACTGTTTTTCCTATAGGGCCAGAACAGTGAGCTTGCTCAGAACATAAGAACTGTGCTTCCTACACTCACGGGACATATCATGTTCAACTCTGCTTAGGAAACTGACAAGAACAGTAGCTCCTCTTCAGTCTGATACACTGTACTTGCTGGGAACAGACGCGAGAGCTATTTGCACTGTGTATGGCAAGGGGAGCGCAATAGTGACTTTCCTTACCAGAAAACAACTCTTGCACATAGGACCAGAAACTGCATGTGATTTAACTACATTTAGGACTGGGAAACAAATGCTAGCTGGCCTTACAAGGAACACACTCTGCTTTTGAGAAAAAAGCACTCTTTTACTCTAATGTGCTTCCTATATGGCAAGAAGAGTGAGCTTGCTCAGAACAAATGAACAGTGCTTCCTACACACACGGGCTATATCTAGTTCAACTCTGCTTAGGAAACTGACAAGAACAGTAGATCCTTTTCAGTCCAATACACTGTACATGCTGGGAACAGACGCGAGTGCTATTTGCATTGTGTATGGTAATGGGAGCCCACTAGTGACTCTTCTTACCAGAAAACAACTCTCTCTCGTAGGACCAAATACTGCATGTGACTCAACTCCATTTAGGACTGGGAAACAAACGCTAGCTCGCCTTACAAGAAACACACTCTGCTTTTGCGAAAAGAGCACTCTTCTACTCTACTGTGTTTCCTATGGTGTCCGAACAGTGAGCTTGCTCAGAACAAAAGAAATGTGCTTTCTACACACTCGGGCAATATCTAGTTCAACGCTGCTTAGGAAACTGACAAGAACAGTATATCCTCTTCAGTCCAATACACTGTACTTGCTGGGAACAGACACGTGTGCTATTTGCACTGTGTATGGCAATGGGAGCACAATAGTGACTCTTCTTACCAGGAAACAACTCTTGCTCCTAGGACCAGAAACTGCATGGGATTCAACTCCATTTATGACTGGGAAACAAACACTAGCTCGCCTTACAAGGAACACACTCTGCTTTTGAGAAAAGAGCACTCTTCTACTCTACTGTGTTTCCTACAGTCCCCGAACAGTGAGTTTGCTCAGAACAAAAGAACTGTGCTTCCTACACACACAGACATATCTAGTTAATTTCTTCTTAGGAAACTGACAAGAACAGTAGATCCTCTTCAGTCCAATACACTGTACAAGCTGGGAACAGATGCCAGTGCTATTTGCCCTGTGTATGACAATGAAAGCGCAATAGTGACTCTTCTTATCAGAAAACAACTCTTGTTCTTAGGACCAGAAACTTCATGTGGTTCAACTCCAGTTAGGACTGGGAAACAAACGCTAGCTCGCCTTACAAGAAACACACTCTGCTTTGATAAAAGAGCACTCTTCTAATCTAATGTGTTTCCTATATGGCCAGAACAGTGAGCTTGCTAAGAACAAAAGAACTGTGCTTCCTACACACACGGCCATACCTAGTTCAACTCTGCTTAGGAAACTGACAAGAACAGTAGATCCTCTTCAGTCCAATACAGTGTACATGTTGCGAACAGACGCCAGTGCTATTTGCCCTGTGTATGACAATGGGAGCGCAATAGTGACTCTTCTACCAGAAAACAACTCTTGCTCGTAGGACCAGAAACTGCATGTGATTCAACTCCATTTAGGATTGGCAAACAAACGCTAGCTTGCCTTACAAGAAACACACTCTGCTTTTGAGAAAAGAGCACTCTTCTACTCTACTGTGTTTCCTATGGGGTCCGAAAAGTCAACTTGCTCAGAACAAAAGAACTGTGCTTCCTACACACATGGGCCAAATCTAGTTCAACTCTGCTGAGGAAACTGACAAGAACAGTAGATCCTCTTCATTGCAATACACTGTACATGCTGGGAACAGACGCCAGTGCTATTTGCACTGTGTATGGCAATGGGAGCGCAAGAGTGACTCTTCTTACCAGAAAACAACTCTTGCTCATAGGAAGAGAAACTGCATGTGATTCAACTCCATTTAGGACTGGGAAACAAACGCTAGCTTGCCTTACAAGAAACACACTCTGCTTTTGAGAAAAGGACACTCTTCTACTCTACTGTGTTTTTTAAAGGGCCAGGACAGTGAGCTTGCTCAGAACAAAAGAACTCTGCTTCCTGCAAACACGGGGCATATCTAGTTCAACTCTGCTTAGGAAACTGACAAGAACAGTAGCTCCTCTTCAGTCCAATACACTGTACTTGCTGGGAACAGACGCCAGTGCTATTTGCCCTGTGTATGACAATGGGAGCACAATAGTGACTCTTATTAACAGAAAACAACTCTTGCTCATAGGAGCAGAACCTGCATGTGATTCAACTCCATTTAGGACTGGGAAACAAACACTAGCTCACCTTACAAGAAACACACTCTGCTTTTGAGAAGAGAGCACTCTTCTACTCTACTGTGTTGCCTATGGGGTCTGAACAGTGAGCTAGTTCAGAATAAAAGAACTGTGCTTCCTACACACACGGGCTATATCTAGTTCAACTCTGCTTAGGAAACTGACAAGAACAGTAGCTCCTCTTCAGTGCAATACACTGTACATGCTGGGAACAGACCCCAGTGCTATTTGCCCTGTGTATGACAATGGGAGCGCAAAAGTGACTCTTCTTACTAGAAAACAACTCTTGCTCGTAGGACCAGAAACTGCATGTGATTCAACTCCATATAGGACTGGGAAACAAACACTAGCTCGCCTTACAAGAAACACAATCTGCTTTTGAGAAAAGAGCACTCTTCTACTATACTGTGTTTCCTATGGGTTCCGAACAGTGAGCTTGCTCAGACTAAAGAACTGTGCATCCTACACACATGGCCATATCTAGTTCAACTCTGCTTAGGAAACTGAACAAGAACAGTTGATCCCCTTCAGTCCAATACACTGTAAATGCTGGGAACAGACGCCAGTGCAATTTGCACTGTGTATGTCAATGGGAGCACAAAAGTGACACTTCTTACCAGAAAACAGCTCTTGCTCGTAGGACCAGAAACTGCATGTGATTCAACTCCATTTAGGACTGGGAAACAAACGCAACCTCTCCTTACAAGAAACACACTCTGCTTTTTAGAAAAGAGCACTCTTCTACTCTAATGTGTTTCCTATGGGGTCCGAAAAGTGAGCTTACTCAGAACAAAAAACTGTGCTTCCTACACACACGGGCCATATCTAGTTCAACTCTGCTTAGGAATCTGACAAGAACAGTAGCTCCTCTTCAGTCCAATACACATTACTTGCTGGGAACAGACGCGAGTGCTATTTGCAGTGTGTATGGCAATGGGAGCGCAATAGTGACTCTTCTTACCAGAAAACAACTCTTGCTCATAGGACGAAAAACTGCATGCGATTCAACTACTTTTACGACTGGGAAACAAACGCTAGCGCACCTTAAAAGAAACACACTCTGCTTTTGAGAAAAGAGCACTCGTGTACTCTACCATGTTTCCTATGGGGTCCGAACATTGAGCTTGCTCAGCACAAAAGAACTGTGCTTCCTACACACACGGGCTATATCTAGTTCAACTCTGCTTAGGAAACTGACAAGAACAGTAGCTCCTCCTCAGTACAATACACTGTACTTACTGGGATCAGACGCGAGTGCTCTTTGCACTCTGCATGGCAATGGGAGCACAAGAGTGACTTTCCTTACCAGAAAACAACTCTTGCTCGTGGGACCAACAACTGCATGTGATTCAACTACATTTAGGACTGGAAAACAAACGCTAGCTCGCCTTACAAAAACACACTCTGCTTTTGAGAAAAGAGCACTCTTCTACTCTACTGTGTTTCCTATAGGGCCAGAACAGTGAGCTTGCTCAGAACAAAAGAACTGTGCTTCCTACACACACGGCCATATCTAGTTCAATTCTGCTTAGGAAACTAACAAGAACAGTAGAACCTCTTCATTCCAATACACTGTACATGCTGGGAACAGACGACAGTGCTATTTGCCCTTTGTATGACAATGGGAGCACAATAGTGACTCTTCTTACCAGAAAACAACTCTTGCTCGTAGGACCAGAAACTGCATGTGATTCAACTCCATGTATGACTGGGAAACAAACGCTCGCTCGCCTTACAAGAAACAAATTCTTCTTTTTAGAAAAGAGCACTCTTCTACTCTAATGTGTTTCCTATGGGTTCCGAACAGTGAGCTTGCTCAGAACAAAATAACTGTGCTTCTTACACACACGGGCCATATCTAGTTCAACTCTGCTTAGGAAACTGACAAGAACAGTAGCTCCTCTTCATTCCAATACACTGTACTTGCTGGGAACAGACGCGAGTGCTATTTGCACTGTGTATGGCAATGGGAACACAATAGTGACTCTTCTTACCAGAAAACAACTCTTGCTCATAGGACGAAATACTGCATGGGATTCAACTACATTTAGGACTGGGAAACAAATGCTAGCTCGCCTTACAAGAAACACACTCTGCTTTTGAGAAAAGAGCACTCTTCTACTCTACTGTGTTTCCTATAGGGCCAGAACAGTGAGCTTGCTCAAAACAAAAGAACTGTGCTTCCTAAACACACGGGCCATATCTAGATCAATTCTGCTTAGGAAACTGACAAGAACAGTAGATCCTCTTAAGTCCAATACACTGTACATGCTGGGAACAGATGCCAGTGCTATATGCCCTGTGTATGACAATGGGAGCGCACTAGTGACTCTTCTTAGCAGAAAACGTCTCTTGCTCGTAGGACCAGAAACTGCATGGGATTCAACTCCATTTAGGACTGGGAAACAAACCTTAGCTCGTCTTACAAAAAACACACTCTGCTTTGATAAAAGAGCACTCTTCTACTCTAATGTGTTTCCTATATGGCCCGAACAGTGAGCTTGCTAAGAACAAAAGAACTGTGCTTCCTACACACGGGCTATATCTAGTTCAACTCTGCTGAGGAAACTGACAAGAACAGTAGATCCTCTTCAGTGCAATACACTGTACATGCTGGGAACAGACGCCAGTGCTATTTGCACTGTGTATGGCAATGGGAGCGCAAGAGTGACTCTTCTTACCAGAAAACAACTCTTGCTCGTAGGAAGAGAAACTGCATGTGATTCAACTCCATTTAGGACTGGGAAACAAACGCTAGCTTGCCTTACAAGAACCACACTCTGCTTTTGAGAAAAGAGCACTCTTCTACTCTACTGTGTTTCCTAAAGGGCCAGGACAGTGAGCTTGCTCAGAACAAAAGAACTGTGCTTCCTGCATACACGGGGCATATCTAGTTCAACTCTGCTTAGGAAACTGACAAGAACAGTAGCTCCTCTTCAGTCCAATACACTGTACTTGCTGGGAACAGACGCCAGTGCTATTTGCCCTGTGTATGACAATGGGAGCACAATAGTGTCTCTTCTTAACAGAAAACAACTCTTGCTCATAGGAGCAGAACCTGCATGTGATTCAACTCCATTTAGGACTGGGAAACAAACATTAGCTCGCCTTACAAGAAACACACTCTGCTTTTGAGAAGAGAGCACTCTTCTACTCTACTGTGTTGCCTATGGGGTCCGAACAGTGAGCTACCTCAGAACAAAAGAACTGTGCTTCCTACACACACGGGCTATATCTAGTTCAACTCTGCTTAGGAAACTGACAAGAACAGTAGCTCCTGTTCAGTGCAATACACTGTACAAGCTGGGAACAGACCCCAGTGCTATTTGCCCTGTGTATTACAATGGGAGTGCAAAAGTGACTCTTCTTACTAGAAAACAACTCTTGCTCGTAGGACCAGAAACTGCATGTGATTCAACTCCATTTAGGACTGGGAAACAAACACTAGCTCGCCTTACAAGAAACACAATCTGCTTTTGAGAAAAGAGCACTCTTCTACTATACTGTTTTTCCTATTGGGCCACAACAGTGAGCTTGCTCAGAACAAAAGAACTGTGCTTCCTACACACACGGCCATATCTAGTTCAACTCTGCTTAGGAAACTGACAAGAAGAGTAGATCCTCTTCAGTCCAATACACTGTACATGCTGGGAACAGACGCCAGTGCTATTTGCCCTGTGTATGAAAATGCTAGCGCAATAGTGACTCTTCTTACCAGAAAACAACTCTTGCTCGTAGGACCAGAAACTGCATGTGATTCAACTCCCATTTAGGTTGGTAAACAAACACTAGCTTGCATTACAAGAAACACACTCTGCTTTTGAGAAAAGAGCACTCTTCTACTCTACTGTGTTTCCTATGGGTTTCGAACAGTGAGCTTGCTCAGAACAAATGAACTGTGCTTCCTACACACACGGCCATATCTAGTTCAACACTGCTTAGGAAACTGACAAGAACAGTAGCTCCTCTTCAGTCCAATACACTGTACACGCTGGAAACAGAATCCAGTGTTATTTGCCCAGGGTATGACAGTGGGAGCGCAATAGTGACTCTTTTTACCAGAAAACAACTCTTGCTCGTAGGACCAGAAAATGCATGTGATTCAACTCCCATTTAGGACTGGGAAACAAACGCTAGTTCGCCTTACAAGAAATACACTCTGTTTTTGAGAAAAGAGCACTCTTCTACTCTACTGTGTTTCCTATATGGCCAGAACAGTGAGCTTGCTCAGAACAAAAGAACTGTGCTTCCTACACACACGGGCCATATATAGTTTAACTGTGCTTTGGAAACTGACAAGAACAGTAGCTCCTCTTCAGTCCAATACACTGTACTTGCTGGAAACAGACGCGAGTGCTATTTGTACTGTGTATGGCAATGGGAGCACAATATTGCCTTTCCTTACCAGAAAACAACTCTTACTCGTGGGACAAACAACTGCATGTGATTCAACTCCATTTAGGACTGGAAAACAAACCCTAGCTCGCCTTACAAGAAACACACTCTGCTTTTTAGAAAAGAGCAGTCTTCTACTCTAATGTGTTTCCTATGGGGTCCGAAAAGTGAGCTTGCTCAGAACAAACGAACTGTGCTTCCTACACACACGGGCCATATCTAGTTCAACTCTGCTTAGGAATCTGACAAGAACAGTAGCTCCTCTTCAGTCCCATACACATTACTTGCTGGGAAAAGACGCGAGTGCTATTTGCAGTGTGTATGGCAATGGTAGCGCAATAGTGACTCTTCTTACCAGAAAACAACTCTTGCTCATCGGACCAAAAACTGCATGGGATTCAACTACATTTAGGACTGGGAAACAAACGCTAGTGCGCCTTACAAAAAACAAACTCTGCTTTTGAGAAAAGAGCACTCTTCTACTCTACTGTGTTTCCTATGGGGTCCGAACATTGAGCTTGCTCAGAACAAAAGAACTGTGCTTCCTACACACGGGACATATCTAGTTCAACTCTGCTTAGGAAACTGACAAGAACAATAGCTCCTCTTCAGTACAATACACTGTACTTGCTGGGATCAGACATGAGTGCTCTTTGCACTGTGCATGGCAATGGGAGCACAATAGTGACTTTCCTTACCAGAAAACAACTCTTGCTCGTGGGACCAACAACTGCATGTGATTCAACTCCATTTAAGACTGGAAAACAAACGCTAGCTCGCCTTACAAAAACACACTCTGCTTTTGAGAAAAGAGCACTCTTCTACTCAACTGTTTTTCCTATAGGGCCAGAACAGTGAGCTTGCTCAGAACAAAAGAACTGTGCTTCCTACACACACGGCCATATCTAGTTCAATTCTTCTTCGGAAACTGACAAGAACAGTAGCTCCTCTTCAGTCCAATACACTGTACATGCTGGGAACAGACGACAGTGCTATTTGCCTTTTGTATGACAATGGGAGCACAATAGTGACTCTTCTTACCAGAAAACAACTCTTGCTCGTAGGACCAAAAACTGCATGTGATTCAACTCCATGTATGACTGGGTAACAAACGCTAGCTCGCCTTACAAGAAACAAACTCTGCTTTTTAGAAAAGAGCACTCTTCTACTCTAATGTGTTTCCTATGGGTTCCGAACAGTGAGCTTGCTCAGAAAAAAATAACTGTGCTTCCTACACACAAGGGCCATATCTAGTTCAACTCTGCTTAGGAAACTGACAAGAACAGTAGCTCCTCTTCATTCCAATACACTGTACTTGCTGGGAACAGACGCGAGTGCTATTTGCACTGTGTATGGCAATGGGAACACAATAGTGACTCTTCTTACCAGAAAACAACTCTTGCTCATAGGACGAAATACTGCATGGGATTCAACTACATTTAGGACTGGGAAACAAATGCTAGCTCGCCTTAAAAGAAACACACTCTGCTTTTGAGAAAAGAGCACTCTTCTACTCTACTGTGTTTCCTATAGGGCCAGAACAGTGAGCTTGCTCAAAACAAAAGAACTGTGCTTCCTACACACACGGGCCATATCTAGATCAATTCTATTAGGAAACTGACAAGAACAGTAGATCCTCTTAAGTCCATTACACTGTACATGCTGGGAACAGATGCCAGTGCTATTTGCCCTGTGTATGACAATGGGAGCGCACTAGTGACTCTTCTTACCAGAAAACAACTCTTGCTCGTAGGACCAGAAACTGCATGTGATTCAACTCCATTTAGGACTGAGAAACAAATGCTAGCTCGCCTTACAAGAAACACACTCTGCTTTTGAGAAAAGGGCACTCTTCTACTCTACTGTATTTCCTCGGGATCTGAACAGTGAGCTTTTTCAGAAGAAAAGAACTGTGCTTCCTACACACACGGCCATAGCTAGTTCAATTCTGCTTAAGAAACTGACAAGAACAGTAGATCCTCTTCCGCCCAATACACTGTACATGCTGGGAACAGACGCCAGTGCTATTTGCCCTGTGTATGACAATGGGAGCACAGTAGTGACTCTTGATACCAGAAAACAACTCTTGCTCGTAGGACCAGAAACTGCATGGGATTCAACTCCATTTAGGACTGGGAAACAAACGTTAGCTCGTCTTACAAAAAACACACTCTGCTTTGATAAAAGAGCACTCTTCTACTCTAATGTGTTTCCTATAGGGCCAGAACAGTGAGCTTTTTCAGAACAAAAGAACTGTGCTTCCTACACACACGGCCATACCTAGTTCAACTCTGCTTAGGAAACTGACAAGAACAGTAGATCCTCTTCAGTCCAATACCGTGTACATGCTGCGAACAGACGCCAATGCTATTTGCCCTGTGTATGACAATGGGAGCACAATAGTGACTCTTCTTACCAGAAAACAACTCTTGCTCGTAGGACCAGAAAATGCATGTGATTCAACTCCATTTAGGACGGGAAAACAAACGCTAGCTCGCCTTACAAGAAACACACTCTGCTTTTGAGAAAAGAGCACTCTTCTACTCTACTGTGTTTCCTATGGGGTACGAACAGTCAGCTTGCTCAGAACAAAAGAACTGTGCTTCCTACACACAAGGGCTATATCTAGTTCAACTCTGCTTAGGAAACTGACAAGAACAGTAGCTATTCTTCAGTCCAATACACGCACTTGCTGGGAACAGACACGAGTGGTATTTGCACTATATATGGCAATGGGAGCACAATAGTGTCTTTCCTTGCCAGAAAACAACTCTTGCTCGTAGGACCAGAAACTGCATGTGATTCAACTCCATTTAGGACTGGGAAACAAATGCTAGCTCGCCTTACAAGAAACAGACTCTGCTTTAGAGAAAAGAGCACTCTTCTACTCTAATGTGTTTCCTATAGGGCCAAAACATTGAGCTTGCTCAGAACAGAAAACTGTGCTTCCTACACACACGGCCATATCTAATTCAATTCTGCTTAGGAAACTGACAAGAACAGTAGATCCTCTTCCGTCCAATACACTGTACATCCTGGGAACAGATGCCAGTGGTATTTGCCCTGTGTATGGCAATGGGAGCGCAGTAGTGACTCTTCTTACCAGGAAACAACTCTTGCTTATAGGACCAGAAACTGCATGTGATTCAACTCCATTTAGGACTGGGAAACAAACTCTAGCTCGCCTTACAAGAAACACACTCTGCTTTTGAGAAAAGGGCACTCTTCTACTCTACTGTGATTCCTATGGGGACCGAAAAGTGACCTTGCTCAGAACAAAAGAACTGGGCTTCCTACCCACACGGCCATATCAATTCATTTCTGCTTAGGAAACTGACAAGAAGATTAAATCCTCTTAAGTCTAATACACTGTACATGCTGGGAACAGACGCCAGTGCTATTTGCCCTGTGTATGACAATGGAAGCGCAATAGTGACTCTTCTTACCAGAAAACAACTCTTGTTCGTAGGACCAGAAACTGCATGTGATTCAACTCCATTTAGGACTGGGAAACAAACGCTAGCTCGCCTTACAAGAAACACACTCTGCTTTTGAGAAAAGAGCACTCTTCTACTCTAATGTGTTTCCTATATGGCCAGAACAGTGAGCTTGCTCAGAACAAAAGAACTGTGCTTCCTACACACACGGGCCATATCTAGTTCAACTCTGCTTAGGAAACTGACAAGAACAGTAGCTCCTCTTCAGTCCAATACACTGTACTTGCTGGGAACAGACGCGAGTGCTATTTTTACTGTGTATGGCAATGGGAGCGCAATAGTGACTCTTCTTACCAGAAAACAACTTTTGCTCGTAGGACCAGAAACTGCATGTGATTCAACTCCATTTAGGACTGGAAAACAAACGCTAGCTGGCCTTACAATAAACACACTCAGCTTTTGAGAAAAGAATACTCTTCTACTCTAATGTGTTTCCTCTAGGGCCAGAACAGTGAGCTTGCTCAGTAAAAAAGAACTGTGCTTCCTACACACACGAGCTATATCTAGTTCAACTCTGCTTAGGAAACTGACAAGAACAGTAGATCCTCTTCAGTGCAATACACTGTACTTGCTTAGAACAGATGCGAGTGCTATTTGCAGGGTGTATGGGAATGGGAGCGCAATAGTGACTTTCCTTAGCAGAAAACAACTCTTGCTCATGGGACCAAAAACTGCATGTGATTCAACTCCATTTAGGACTGGGAAACAAACGCTAGCTCGCCTTACAAGAAACACACTCTGCTTTTGAGAAAAGAGCACTCTTCTACTCTACTGTGTTTCCTATAGGGCCAAAACAGTGAGCTTGCTCAGAACAAAAGAAATGTGCTTCCTACAAACACGGCAATATCTAGTTCAATTCTGCTTAGGAAACTGCCAAGAACAGTAGATCCTCCTCAGTCCAATACACTGTACATGCTGGGAACAGACGAAGTGCTATTTGCCCTGTGTATGACAATGGGAGCGCAATAGTGACTCTTCTTACCAGAAAACAAATCGTGCTAGTAGGACCAGAAACTGCATGTGATTCAACTCCATTTAGGACTGGGAAACAAACGCTAGCTGGCCTTACAAGAAACACACTCTACTTTTGAGAAAAGAGAACTCTTCTACTGTAATGTGTTTCCTGCAGGGCCAGAAAAGTGAGCTTGCGCAGAACAAAAAAACTGTGCTTCCTATACTCACGGGCCATATCTAGTTCAACTGTGCTTAGGAAACTGACACGAACAGTAGCTCCTCTTCAGTGCAACACACTTTATTTGCTGGGAACAGACGCGAATGCTATTTTCCCTGTGAATGGCAATGGGAGCGCAATAGTGACTCTTCTTACCAGAAAACAAATCGTGCTCGTAGGACCAGAAACTGCATGGGATTCAACTACATTTAGGACTTGGAAACAAACGCTAGCGCGCCTTAGAAGAAAAACACTCTGCTTTTGAGAAAAGAGCACTCTTCTACTCTACTGTGTTTCCTATAGGGCCAGAACAGTGAGCTTGCTCAGAACAAAAGAACTGTGCTTCCTACACACATGGGCCATATCTAGATCAATTCTGCTTAGGAAACTGACAAAAACAGTAGATCCTCTTAAGTCCAATACACTGTACATGCTGGGAACAGACGCCAGTGCTATTTGGCCTGTGTATGACAATGGGAGCACAATAGTGACTCTTCTTACCAGAAAACAACTCTTCCTCGTAGGACCAGAAACTGCATGTGATTCAACTCCATTTAGGAGTGGGAAACAAACGCTAGCTTGCCTTACAAGAAACACACTATGCTTTTGAGAAAAGAGCACTCTTCTACTCTACTTTGTTTCCTATATGGCCAAAACAGTGAGCTTCCTCAGAACAAAAGAACTGTGCTTCCTACACACACAGCCATATCTATTTCAATTCTGCTTCGGAAACTGACAAGAACAGTAGATCCTCTTTAGTCCAATACACTGTACATGATGGGAACAAACTCCAGTGCTATTTGACCTGTGAATGACAATCGGAGCGCAATAGTGACACTTCTTACCAGAAAACAACTCTCGCTCGTAGGACCAGAAACTGCATGTGATTCAACTCCATTTAGGACTGGGAAACAAACGCTAGCTCGCCTTACAAGAGACACACTCTACTTTTGAGAAAAGAGCACTCTTCTACTCTACTGTGTTTCCTATGGGGTCTGAACAGTGAGCTTGCTCAGAACAAAAGAACTGTACTTCATACACACACGGGCCTTAACTAGTTCAACTCAGCTTAGAAAACTGGCAAGAACAGTAGCTCCTCTTCAGTCCAATACACTGTACTTGCTGAAAACAGATGCGAGTGCTATTTGCACTGTGTATGGCAATGGGAGCGTAATAGTGACTCTTCTTACCAGAAAACAACTCTTGCTCGTAGGACCAGAAACTGCATGTGATTCAACTCCATTTAGGACTTGGAAACAAACGCAACTCGCCTTAAAAGAAACACACTCTGCTTTTGAGAAGAGAGCAGTATTCTACTCTAATATGTTTCCTATAGCGCCAGAACATTGAGCTTCCTCAGAACAAAAGAACTGTGCTTTCTACATACACGGGCTATATCTAGTTCAACTCTGCTTAGGAAACTGACAAGAACAGTAGCTCCTCTTCAGACCAATACACTGTACATGCTGGGAACAGACGGGAGTGCTTTTTGCATGGTGTATGGGAATGGTGACTTTCCTTACCAGAAAACAACTCTTGCTCGAGGGAACAAAAACTGCATGTGATTCAACTCCATTTAGGACTGGGAAACAATCGCTAGCTCGCCTTACAAGAAACACACTCTGCTTTTGAAAAAAGAGCAATCTTCTACTCTACTGTGTTTCCTGTAGGTCCAAAACAGTGAGCTTGCTCAGTACAAAAGAACTGTGCTTCCTACACACACGGCCATATCTAGTTCAATTCTGCTTCGGAAACTGACAAGAACAGTAGATCCTCTTCAGTCCAATACACTGTACATGCTGGGAACAGACGCCAGTGCTATTTGCCCTGTGTATGACAATGGGAGTGCAATAGTGACTCTTCTTACCAGAAAACAACTCTTGCTATTAGGACCAGAAACTGCATGTGATTCAACTCCATTTAGGACTGGGAAACAAACGCTAGCTGGCCTTACAAGAAACACACTCTGCTTTTGAGAAAAGAGCACTCTTCTACTCTTTAGTGTTTCCTATGGGGTTCGAACAGTGAGCTTGCTCAGAACAAAAGAACTGTGCTTCCTACACACACGGGCCATGTCTAGATCAACTCTGCTTAGGAAACTGACAAGAACAGTAGCTCCTCTTCACTCCAATACACTGTACTTGCTGGGAACAGACGCGAGTGGTATTTGTACTGTGTATGGCAATGGGAGCACAATAGTGACCCTTCTTACGAAAAAACAACTCTTGCTCATAGGACCAGAAACTGCATGTGATTCAACTCCATTTAGGACTGGAAAACAAACGCTAACTGGCCTTACAAGAAACACACTCTGCTTTTGAGAAAAGAGCAGTATTCTACTCTAATGTGTTTCGTACAGGGCCAGAACAGTGAGCTTGCTCAGAACAAAAGAACTGTGCTTCCTACACACACGGCCATATCTAGTTCAACTCTGCTTAGCAAACTGACAAGAACAGTAGCTCCTCTTCAGTCCAATACACTGTACTGGCTGGGAAGAGACGCGATTGCTATTTGCATGGTGTTTGGGAATGGGAGCACAATAGTGAATTTCCTTACCAGAAAACAACTCTTTCTCATAGGACCAAAAACTGCATGTGATTCACCTCCATTTAGGACTGGGAAACAAACCCTAGCTCGCCTTACAAGAAATACACTCTGCTTTTGAGAAAAGAGCACTCTTCTACTCTACTGTGTTTCTTATAGGGCCAAAACATTGAGCTTGCTCAGAACAAAAGAACTGTGCTTCCTACACACACGGCCCTATCTAGTTCAATTCTGCTTCGGAAACTGACAAGAACAGTAGATCCTCTTCAGTCCAATACCCTGTACATGCTGGGAACAGACGCCAGTGCTATTTGCCCTGTGTATGACAATGGGAGCGCAATAGTGACTCTTCTTATCAGAAAACAACTCTTGATCATAGGACCAGAAACTGCACGTGATTCAACTCCATTTAGGACTGGGAAACAAACGCTAGCTGGACCTACAAGAAACACACTCTGCTTTTGAGAAAAGAGCACTCTTCTACTCTAATGTGTTTCCTATAAGGCCAAAACAGTGAGCTTGCTCAGAACAAAATAACTGTGCTTCCTACACACACAAGCCATATCTAGTTCAACTCTGCATAGGAAACTGAAAAGAACAGTAGCTCCTCTTCAGTCCAATACACTGTACTTACTGGGAACAGACGCGTGTGCTATTTGCACTGTGTATGGCAATGGGAGCACAATAGTGACTCTTCTTACCAGAAAACAACTCTTGCTCGTAGGACCAGAAACTGCATGTGATTCAACTCCATTTAGGACTGGGAAACAAACGCTAGCTCGCCTTACAGGAAACCCACTATGCTTTTGAGAAAAGAGCACTCTTCTACTCTAATGTGTTTCCTATAGGGCCAAAACATTGAGCTTGCTCAGAACAAAAAACTGTGCTTCCTACACACACGGCCATATCTAGTTCAATTCTGCTTCGGAAACTGACAAGAACAGTAGATCCTCTTCCGTCCAATACACTGTACATGCTGGGAACAGACGCCAGTGCTATTTGCCCTGTGTATGACAATGGGAGCACAATAGTGACTCTTCATTTCAGAAAACAACTCTTGCTCCTAGGACCAGAAACTGCATGTGATTCAACTCCATTTACGACTGTGAAACAAACGGTAGCTTGCCTTACAAAAAACACACTCTGCTTTTGAGAAAAGAGCACTCTTCTACTCTAATGTGTTTCATTTAGGGCCAGAACAGTGAGCTTGCTCAGTACAAAAGAACTGTGCTTCCTACACACACGGGCCATATCTAGTTCAACTCTGCTTAGGAAACTGACAAGAACAGTAGCTCCTCTTCAGTCCAATACACTGTACTTTCTTAGAACAGACGTGAGTGCTATTTGCAGATTGTATGGGAATGGGAGCGCAATAGTGACTTTCCTTACCAGAAAACAACTCTTGCTAGTAGGACCAAAAACTGCATGTGATTCAACTCCATTTAGGACTGGGAAACAAACGCTAGCTCGCCTTAAAAGAAACACACTATGCTTTTGAGAAAAGAGCACTCTTCTACTCTAATGTGTTTCCTATAGGGCCAAAACATTGAGCTTGCTCAGAACAAAAAACTGTGCTTCCTACACACACGGCCATATCTAATTCAATTCTGCTAAGGAAACTGACAAGAACAGTAGATCCTCTTCCGTCCAATACACTGTACATGCTGGGAACAGATGCCAGTGCCATTTGCCCTGTGTATGACAATGGGAGCACAATAGTCACTCTTCATAACAGAAAACAACTCTTGTTCGTAGGACCAGAAACTGCATGTAATTCAACTCCATTTAGGACTGGGAAACAAATGCTAGCTGGCCTTGCAAGAAACACACTCTGCTTTTGAGAAAACAGCACTCTTGTACTCTAATGTGTTTCCTATGGGGTCTGAACAGTGATCTTGCTCAGAACAAAATAACTGTGCTTCCTACACACATGGGCCATATCTAGTTCAACTCTGCTTAGGAAACTGACAAGAACAGGAGCTCCTCTTCAGTCCAATACACTGTACTTGCTGGGAACAGACGCCAGTGCTATTTGCACTGTGTATGGCAATGGGAGCGCAATAGTGACTCTTCTTACCAGAAAACAACTCTTGGTCATAGGACCAGAAACTGCATGTGATTCAACTCCATTTCGGACTAGGAAACATACGCTAGCACGCCTTACAAGAAACACACTCTGCTTTTGAGAAAAGAGCACTCTTCTACTCTACTGTGTTTCCTATGGGGTCCGAACAGTGAGCTTGCTCAGAACAACATAACTGTGCTTCCTACACAGGGGCCATATCTAGTTCAACTCTGCTTAGGAAACTGACAAGAAGAGTAAATCCTCTTCAGTCTAATACACTGTACATGCTGGGAACAGACGCCAGTGCTATTTGCCCTGTGTATGACAATGGGAGTGCAATAGTGACTCTTCTTACCAGAAAACAACTATTGCTCGTAGGACCAGAAACTGCATGTGATTCAACTCCATTTAGGACTGGGAAACAAACGCTAGCTGGCCTTACAAGAAACACACTCTGCTTTTGAGAAAAGAGCACTCTTCTACTCTAATGTGTTTCCTATATGGCCAGAACAGTAAGCTTGCTCAGAACAAAAGAACTGTGCTTCCTACACACACGGGCCATATCTGGTTCAACTCTGCATAGGAAACTGACAAGAACAGTATATCCTCTTCAGTGCAATACACTGTACATGCTGGGAACAGATGCCAGGGCTATTTGCACTGTGTATGGGAATGGGAGTACAATAGTGACTTTCCTTACCAGAAAAAACTCTGACTCGTAGGACCAGAAACTGCATGTGATTCAACTCCATTTAGGACTGGGAAACAAACACTAGCTCGCCTTACAAGAGTTGTTTTCTGGTAAGAAGAGTGACTTTTGCACTCCCATTGTCATACACAGGGCAAATACCACTGGCGTCTGTTCCCAGCATGTAAAGTGTATTGGCCCTATAGGAAACACAGTAGAGTAGTAGAGTGCTCTTTCCTTAAAAGCAGAGTGTGTTTCTTGTAAGTCGAGCTAGCGTTTGTTTCCCAGTCCTAAATGGAGTTGAATCACATGCAGTTTCTGGTCCTATGAGCAAGAGTTGTTTTGTGGTATGAAGAGACACAATTGCGCTCCCATTGTCATACACAGTGCAAATAGCACTCGCGTCTGTTCCCAGCAAGTACAGTGTATTGTACTGAAGAGGATCTACTGTTCTTGTCAGTTTCCTAAGCAGAATTGAACTAAATATGGCCGTGTGTGTAGGAAGCACAGTTCTTTTGTTCTGAGCAATCTCACTGTTCTGGCGCTAAAGGAAACACAGTAGAGTAGAAGAGTGCTCCTTCCTCAAAAGCAGAGTATGTTACTTGTAAGGCGAGCTAGCGTTTGTTTCCCAGTCCTAAATGGAGTTGAATCACATGCAGTTTTTGGTCCTACGAGCAAGAGTTGCATTCTGGTAAGGAAAGTCACTATTGCGCTCCCATTGGCATACAAAGTGCAAACAGCACTGGCATCTGTTCCCAGCAAATACAGTGTATTGGACTGAAGAGGAGCTACTTCTCTTGTCAGTTTCCTACGCAGAGTTGAAATAGATATGGCCCGGGTGTAGGAAGCACAGTACTTTTGTTCTGAACAATTTCTCTGTTTGGGCCCCATAGGAAAAACAGTAGAGTAGAAGAGTGCTCTTTTCTCAAAAGCAGAGTGTGTTTCTTGTAAGGCGAGGTAGTGTTTTATTCCCAGTAAGAAATCGAGTTGAATCCCATGCAGTTTCTGGTCCTACGAGCAAGAGATGTTTTCTGGTAAGAAGAGTCACTATTTTGCTCCCATTGCCATACACATTGCAAATAGCACTCGCGTCGGTTCCCAGCAAGTACAGTGTATTGGACTGAAGAGAGGCTACCGTTCTTGTCAGTTTCCTAAGCAGAATTGAACTATATATGGCCCGTGTGTATAAGAAGCACAGTTCTTTTGTTTTGAGCAAGCTCACTGTTCTGCCCCGATAGAAAACACAGTAGAGTAGAAGAATGCTCTTTTCTGAAAAGCAGAGTGTGTTTCTTGTAAGGCGAGCTGGCGTTTCTTTCCCAGTCCTAAATGGAGTTGAATCACATGCAGTTTCTGGTCCTACGAGCAAGAGCTGTTTTCTGGTAAGAAGAGTCACTTTTGCGCTCCCATTGTCATAAACAGGGCAAATAGCACTGGCGTCTGTTCCCAGCATGTACAGTGTATTGGAATGAAGAGGATCTACTTTTCTTGTCAGGTTTCTAAGCAGAGATGAACTAGATATGGACTGTGTGTGTAGGAAGCACATTTTTTTTGTTCTTAGCAAGCTCACTGTTCTGGCCCTATAGGAAACTAAACAGAGTAGAAGAGTGCTCTATTCTCAAAAGCAGAGTGTGTTTCTTGTAAGGCGAGCTAGCGTTTGTTTCCCAGTCCTAAATGGAGTTGAATCACATGCAGTTTCTGGTCCTATGAGCAAGAGTTTTTCTGGTAAGGAAAGTCACTATTGTGCTCCCATTGCCATACACAGTGCAAATAGCACTCGCGTCTGTTCCCAACAATTACAGTGTATTGGACTGAAGAGGAGCTACTGTTCTTGTCAGTTTCCTAAGCAGAGTTGAACTAGATATGACCCGTGTGTGTAGGAAACACAGTTCTTTTGTTCTGAGCAAGCTCACTGTTTGGGCCCCATAGGAAACACAGTAGAGTAGATGTGTGCCCTATTCTCAAAAGCAGAGCGTGTTTCTTGGAAGGCGAGCTAGCGTTTGTTTCCCAGTCCTAAATGGTGTTGAATCAAATGCAGTTTCTGGTCCTAAGAGCAAGATTTTTTTCTGGTAAGAAGAGTCACTATTGCGCTCCCATTGCCATACACAGGGCAAATATCAGTGGCGTCTGTTCGAGCATGTACAGTGTATTGGACTGAAGAGGATCTACTGTTCTTGTTAGGTTCCTAAGCAGAGTTGAACTAGATATGGCCCGTGTGGGTAGGAAGCACAGTTTTTTTGACTCAGCAAGCTCACTGTACTGGCCACATAGGAAACACAGTAGAGTAGTAGAGTGATCTTTCCTCAAAAGGAGAGTGTGTTTCTTGTAAGGCGAGCTAGCGTTTGTTTCCCAGTCCTAAATGGAGTTGAATCTCATGCAGTTTCTGGTCCTACGAGCAAGAGTTTTTTCTGGTAAGGAAAGTCTCTATTGTGCTCCCATTGCCATACACAGTGCAAATAGCACTCGCGTCTGTTCAAAGCAATTACAGTGTATTGGACTGAAGAGGAGCTGCTGTTCTTGTCAGTTTCCTAAGCAGAGTTGAACTAGATATGACCCGTGTGTGTAGGAAGCACAGTTCTTTTGTTCTGAGCAAGCTCACTGTTTGGACCCCATAGGAAACACAGAAGGTTAGTTTTGTGCCCTATTCTCAAAAGCAGAGCGTGTTTCTTGTAAGGCGAGCCTGTGTTTGTTTCCCAGTCCTAAGTGGATTGAATCAAATGCAGTTTCAGGTCCTAAGAGCAAGAGTTATTTTCTGGTAAGAAGAGTCACTATTGTGCATCCATTGCCATACACAGTGCAAATAGCACTTGCGTCTGTTCGCAGCAAGTACAGTGTATTGGACTGAAATGGAGCTACTGTTCTGGTCAGTTTCCTAAGCAGAGTTGAAATAGATATGGCCTGTGTGTGTAGGAAGCACAGTTCTTTTGTACTGAGCAAGCTCACTGTTCTGGCCCTATAGGAAACACAGTAGAGTAGAAGAGTGCTCTTTTCTCAAAAGCAGAGTGTGTTTCTTGTAAGGCGAGCTAGCGTTTGTTTCCCAATCCTAAATGGAGTTGAATCACATGCAGTTTCTGGTCCTATGAGCAAGAGTTGTTTTGTGGTATGAAGAGTCACAATTGCGCTCCCATTGTCATACACAGTGCAAATAGCACTCGCGTCTGTTCCCAGCAAGTACAGTGTATTGGACTGAAGAGGATCTACTGTTCTTGTCAGTTTCCTAAGCAGAATTGAACTAGATATGGCTGTGTGTGTAGGAAGCACAGTTCTTTTGTTCTGAGCAAGCTCACTGTTCTGGCGCTAAAGGAAACACCGTAGAGTAGAAGAGTGCTCCTTCATCAAAACCAGAGTGTGTTATTTGTAAGGCGAGGTAGCGTTTGTTTCCCAGTCCTAAATGGAGTTGAATCACATGCTGTTTTTGGTCCTACGAGCAAGAGTTGCTTTCTGGTAAGGAAAGTCACTATTGCGCTCCCATTGCCATACACAGTGCAAATAGCACTCGCATCTGTTGCCAGCAGGTACAGTGTATTGGACTGAAGAGGAGCTACTTCTCTTCTCAGTTTCCTAAGCAGAGTTGAACTAGATATGGCCCGGGTGTAGGAAGCACAGTACTTTTGTTCTGAGCAAGTTCTCTGTTTGGACCCCATAGGAAACACAGTAGAGTAGAAGAGTGCTCTTTACTCAAAAGCAGAGTGTGTTTCTTGTAAGGCGAGCTGGCGTTTCTTTCCCAGTCCTAAATGGAGTTGAATCACATGCAGTCTGGTCCTATGAGCAAGAGTTGTTTTGTGGTATGAAGAGTCACAATTGCGCTCCCATTGTCATACACAGTGCATATGGCACTCGCGTCTGTTCCCAGCAAGTACACTGTATTGGACTGAAGAGGATCTACTGTTCTTGTCAGTTTCCTAAGCACAATTGCACTAGATATGGCCATGTGTGTAGGAAGCACAGTTCTTTTGTTCTGAGCAAGCTCACTGTTTTGGCGCTAAAGGAAACACAGTAGAGTAGAAGAGTGCTCCTTCCTCAAAAGCAGAGTGTGTTACTTGTAAGGCGAGCTAGCATTTGTTTCCCAGTCCCTAAATAAAGTTGAATCACATGCAGTTTTTGTTCCCTCGAGCAAGATTTGCTTTCTGGTAAGTAAAGTCACTATTGTGCTCCCATTGGCATACACAGTGCAAATAGCACTCGCATGTGTTGCCAGCAAGTACAGTGTATTGGACTGAAGAGGATCAACTTCTCTTGTCTGTTTCCTAAGCAGAGTTGAAGTAGATATGGCCCGGGTTTAGGAAGCACAATACTTTTGTTCTGAGCAAGTTCTCTGTTTGGACCCCATAGGAAACACAGTAGAGTAGAAGAGTGCTCTTTTCTCAAAATCAGAGTGTGTTTCTTTTAAGGCGATCTAGCGTTTTTTTCCCAGTCCTAAATGGAGTTGAATCACATGCAATTTCTGGTCCTACGAGCAAGAGTTGTTTTCTGGTAAGAAGAGTCACTATTGTGCTCCCATTGTCATACACAGTGCAAATAGCACTGGCGTCTGTTCCCAGCAAGTACAGTGTATTGGACTGAAGAGGAGCTAATGTTCTTGTCAGGTTCCTAAGCAGAGTAGAACTAGATATGGCCCATGTGTGTAGGAAGCACAATTCTTTGTTCTGAGCAAGCTCACTGTTCAGATCCCATAGGAAACACAGTAGAGTAGAAGAGTGCTCTTTTCTCAAAAGCAGAGTGTGTTTCTTGTAAGGCTAGCTAGTGTTTGTTTCCCAGTCAGAAACGGAGTTGAATTCCATGCAGGTTCGGATCCTACGAGCAAGAGTTGTTTTCTGGTAAGAAGAGTCACCATTGCGCTCCTATTGCCATACTCAGTGCAGATAGCAGTCGCGTCTGTTTTCAGCAATTACAGTGTATTGGACTGAAGAGGAGCTACTGTTCTTGTCAGTTTCCTAAGCAGAGTTGAACTAGATATGGCCCGTGTGTTTAGGAAGCACAGTTATTATGTTCTGAGCAAGCTCACTGTTCTGGCCCTGTAGGAAACACAGTTCAGTAGAAGAGTGCTCTTTTCTCTAAAGCAGAGTTTGTTTCTTGTAAGGCGAGCTCGCCTTTATTTCCCAGTCGTAAATGGAGTTGAGTCACATGCAGTTTTTGGTCCTATGAGCAAGAGATGTTTTCTTGTAAGAAGAGTCACTGTTGTGCTCCAAATGCCATACACAGTGCAAATAGCACTGGCGTCTGTTCCCAGCAAGTACAGTGTATTGGACTGAAGAGGAGCTAATGTTCTTGTCAGGTTCCTAAGCAGAGTAGAACTAGATATGGCCCATGTGTGTAGGAAGCACAATTCTTTGTTCTGAGCAAGCTCACTGTTCAGATCCCATAGGAAACACAGTAGAGTAGAAGAGTGCTCTTTTCTCAAAAGCAGAGTGTGTTTCTTGTAAGGCGAGGTAGTGTTTGTTTCCCAGTAAGAAATCGAGTTGAATCCCATGCAGTTTCTGGTCCTACGCGCAAGAAATGTTTTCTGGTAAGAAGAGTCACTATTGCGCTCCCATTGCCATACACAGTGCAAATAGCACTCGCGTCTGTTTCCAGCAAGTACAGTGTATTGGACTGAAGAGAGGCTACTGTTCTTGTCAGTCTCCTAAGCAGAGTTGAACTAGATATGGCCCCTGTGTAGGAAGCACAGTTTTTTTGTTCTCAGCAAGCTCACTGTTCTGGCCTTATAGGAAACAAAATAGAGTAGAAGAGAGCTCTTTTCTCAAAAGCAGAGTGTGTTTTTTGTAATTCGAGATAGAGTTTGTTTCCCAGTCCTAAATGGAGTTGAGTCACATGCAGTTTTTTGTCCTATGAGCAAGAGTTGTTTTCTGGTAAGACAAGTCACTATTGTGCTCCAATTGCCATACACAGTGCAAATAGCATTCACGTCTGTTCTCAGCAAGTACAGTGTATCGGACTGAAGAGGAGCTACTGTTCTTGTCAGTTTCCTAAGCAGAGTTGAACTAGATATGTCCCGTGTGTGTAGGAAGCACAGTTCTTATGTTCTGAGCAAGCTCACTGTCCTGGCCCTATAGGAAACACAGTAGAGTAGAAGAGTGCTCTTTTATCTAAAGCAGAGTGTTTTTTTTGTAAGGCGAGCTCGCGTTTGTTTCCCAGTCCTAAATGGAGTTGAATCACATGCAGTTTTTGGTCCTACGAGCAAGAGTTGTTTTATGGTAAGAAGAGTCACTATTGCGCTCCAAATGCCATACTCAGTGCAAATAGCACTCGCATCTGTTCCTAGCAAGTACAGTGTATTGGACTGAATAGGAGCTACTGCTCTTGTCAGTTTCCTAAGCAGAGTTGAACTAGATATGGCCCGTGTGTGTAGGAAGCACAGTTCTTTTGTTCTGAGCAAGCTCACTGTTCTGGCCCTACAGGAAACACAGTAGAGTAGAAGAGTGCTCTTTTCTCAAAAGCAGAGTGTATTTCTTGTTAGGCGAGCTAGCGTTTGTATCCTAGTCCTAAATGGAGTTGAATCACATGCAGTTTGTGGTGCTACGAGCAAGAGTTGTTTTCTGGTAAGGAAAGTCACTATTGTTTTCCGAATACCATAAACAGTGCAAATAGTACTCGCGTCTGTACCCAGGAAGTACAGTGTATTGGACTGAATAGGAACTACTGTTCTTGTCAGTTTCCTAAGCAGAGTTGAACTACATATGGTCCGAGTGTGTAGGAAGCACAGTTCTTTTGTTCTGAGCAAGCTCACTGTTCGAACCTCATAGGAAACACAGTAGAGTAGAAGAGTGCTCTTTTTTCTAAAGCATAGTGTGTTTGTTGTAAGGCGAGCTAGCATTTGTTTCCCAGTCCTAAATGGAGTTGAATCACATGCAGTTTCTGGTCCTACGAGCAAGAGTTGTTTTCTGGTAAGGAAAGTCACTATTGTGCTCCAATTGCCATACACAGTGCAAATAGCACTCGCGTCTGTTCTCAGCAAGTACAGTGTATCAGACTGAAGAGGAGCTACTGTACTTGTCAGTTTCCTAAGCAGAGTGGAACTAGATATGGCCCGTGTGTGTAGGAAGCACAGTTATTATGTTCTGAGCAAGCTCACTGCTCTGGCCCTGTAGGAAACACAGCAGAGTAGAAGAGTGTTCTTTTCTCTAAAGCAGAGTGTGTTTCTTGTAAGGCGAGCTCGCGTTTGATTCCCGGTCCTAAATGGAGTTGAGTCACATGCAGTTTTTGGTCCTATGAGCAAGAGTTGTTTTCTGGTAAGACGAGTCACTATTGTGCTCCCATTGCCATACACAGTGCAAATAGCACTCCTGTCTGTTCGCAGCAAGTACAGTGTATTGGATAGAAGAGGATCTACTGTTCTTGTCAGGTTCCTAAGCAGACTTGAACTAGATATGGCCCTGTGTGTAGGAAGCAAAGTTTTTTTGTTCTGAGCAAGCTCACTGTTCAGACCCCATAGGAAACACAGTAGAGTAGAAGAGTGCTCTTTTCTCAAAAGCAGAGTGTGTTTCTTGTATGGCGAGCTAGCGTTTGTTTTCCAGTCCTAAATGGAGTTGAATCCAATGCAGTTTGTGATCCTACGAGTAAGAGTTGTTTTCTGGTAAGGAAAGTCACTATTGCGCTCCCATTGCCATACACAGTGGAAATAGCCCTCCCGTCTGTTCCCAGTAAGTACAGTGTATTGGACTGAAATGGAGCTACCGTTCTTCTCAGTTTCCTAAGCAGAGTTGAACTAGATATGGCCCGTGTATGTAGGAAGCACAGTTCTTTTGTTCTGAGTAAGCTCATTGTTCTGGCCCTATAGGAAACACAATTGAGTAGAAGAGTGCTCTTTTCTCAAAAGCAGAGTGTGTTTCTTGTAAGGCGAGATAGAGTTTGTTTCCCAGTCCTAAATGGAGTTGAGTCACATGCAGTTTTTTGTCCTACGAGCAAGAGTTGTTTTTTGGTAAGACGAGTCACTATTGTGCCCCATTGCCATACACAGTGCAAATAGCACTCGCGTCTGTTCTCAGCAAGAAAAGTGTATCGGACTGAAGAGGAGCTACTGTTCTTGTCAGTTTCCTAAGCAGAGTTGAACTACATATGGTTCAAGTGTGTAGGAAGCACAGTTCTTTTTTTCTGAGCAAGCTCACTGTTTGGACCCCATAGGAAACACAGTAGAGTAGAAAGTGCTCTTTTCTCTAAAGCAGAGAGTATTTCTTGTAAGGCGAGCTAGCGTTTCTTTCCCAGTCTGAAATGGAGTTGAATCACATGCAGTTTCTGGTCCTACGAGCAAGAGTTGTTTTCCGGTAAGGAAAGTCACTATTGTGCTCCAATTGCCCTACACAGTGCAAATAGCACTCGCGTCTGTTCCCAGCAAGTACAGTGTATTGGACTGAAGAGGATCTACTGTTCTTGTCAGTTTCCTAAGCAGTGTTGAACTAGATATAGCCGTTTGTGTAGGAATCACAGTTCTTTTGTTCTGAGCAAGCTCACTGTTCGGTCCCCATAGGAAACACAGTAGAGTAGAAGAGTTCTCTTTTCTCAAAAGCAGGGTGTGTTTCATGTGATGCGAGCTAGCATTTGTTGCCCAGTCCTAAATGGAGTTGAATCACATGCTGTTTCTGGTCCTACGAGCAAGAGTTGTTTTCTGGTATGAAGAGTCACTATTGTGCTCGCATTGTCATACACAGTGCAAATAGCACTCGCGTTTGTTCCCAGAAAGAACAGTGTATTGGATTGAATAGGAGCTACTGTTCTTGTCAGTTTCCTAAGCAGAGTTGAACTAGATATGGTCCATTTGTGTAGGAAGCACAGTTCTTTTGTTCTGAGCAAGCTCACTGTTTGGACCCCATAGGAAACGCAGTAGAGTAGAAGCATGCTCTTTTCTCAAAAGCAGAGTGTGTTTCTTGTAAGGCGAGCTAGCGTTTGTTTCCTAGTCCTAAATGGAGTTGAATCACATGCAGTTTGTGGTGCTACGAGCAAGAGTTGTTTTCTGGTAAGGAAAGTCACTATTGCGCTCCCATTGCCATACACAGTGCAAATAGCACTCCCTTGTCTTCCCAGCAAGTACAGTGTATTGGACTGAAGAGGAGAGACTGCTCTTCTCAGTTTCCAAAGCAGAGTTGAACTAGATATGGCCCCTGTGTGTAGGAAGCACAGTTCTTTTGTTCTGAGCAAGCTCACTGTTCTGGCCCTATAGGAAACACAGAAGAGTAGAAGAGTGCTCTTTTCTCAAAAGCAGAGTGTGTTTCTTGTAAGTCGAAATAGAGTTTGTTTCCCAGTTTTAATGGAGTTGAGTCACATGCAGTTTTTTGTCCTACGAGCAAGAGTTGTTTTCTGGTAAGACGAGTCACTATTGTGCTCCAATTGCCATACACAGTGCAAATAGCACTCGCGTCTGTTCTCAGCAAGTACAGTGTATCGGACTGAAGAGGAGTTACTGTTCTTGTCAGTTTCCTAAGCAGAGTTGAACTAGATATGTCCCGTGTGTGTAGGAAGCACACTTCTTATGTTCTGAGCAAGCTCACTGTTCTGGCCCTATAGGAAACACAGTAGAGTAGAAGAGTGCTCTTTTATCTAAAGCAGAGTGTTTTTTTTTGTAAGGCAAGCTCGCGTTTGTTTCTCAGTCCTAAATGGAGTTGAATCACATGCAGTTTTTGGTCCTACGAGCAAGAGTTGTTTTATGGTAAGAAGACTCACTATTGCGCTCCAAAAGCCATACACAGTGCAAATAGCTCTCGCGTCTGTTCCCAGCAAGTACAGTGTATTGGACTGAATAGGAGCTACTGTTCTTGTCAGTTTCCTAATCAGAGTTGAACTAGATATGGTCCATGTGTGTAGGAAGCACAGTTCTTTTGTTCTGAGCAAGCTCATTCTTTGGCCCCCATAGGAAACACAGTAGAGTAAAAGAGTGCACTTTTATCAAAAGCAGAGTGTGTTTCTTGTAAGGCGAGCTAGCGTTTGTTTCCCACACCTAAATGGAGTTGAATCACATGCAGTTTCTGGTCCTATGAGCAAGAGTTGTTTTCTGGTAAGGAAAGTCACTATTGCGCTCCCATTGCCATACACAGTGCAAATAGCACTCCTGTCTGTTCGCAGCAAGTACAGTGTATTGGATAGAAGAGGATCTACTGTTCTTGTCAGGTTCCTAAGCAGACTTGAACTAGATATGGCCTGTGTATGTAGGAAGCACAGTTCTTTTGTTCTGAGTAAGCTCATTGTTCTGGCCCTATAGGAAACACAATTGAGTAGAAGAGTGCTCTTTTCTCAAAAGCAGAGTGTGTTTCTTGTAAGGCGAGCTAGCGTTTGTTTCCCAATCCTAAATGGTGTTGAATCACATGCAGTTTCTGGTCCTATGAGCAAGAGTTGTTTTGTGGTATGAAGAGTCACAATTGCGCTCCCATTGTCATACACAGTGCAAATAGCACTCGCGTCTGTTCCCAGCAAGTACAGTGTATTGGACTGAAGAGGATCTACTGTTCTTGTCAGTTTCCTAAGCAGAATTGAACTAGATATGGCTGTGTGTGTAGGAAGCACAGTTCTTTTGTTCTGAGCAAGCTCACTGTTCTGGCACTAAAGGAAACACCGTAGAGTAGAAGAGTGCTCCTTCATCAAAACCAGAGTGTGTTACTTGTAAGGCGAGGTAGCGTTTGTTTTCCAGTCCTAAATGGAGTTGAATCACATGCTGTTTTTGGTCCTACGAGCAAGAGTTGCTTTCTGGTAAGGAAAGTCACTATTGCGCTCCCATTGCCATACACAGTGCAAATAGCACTCGCATCTGTTGCCAGCAGGTACAGTGTATTGGACTGAAGAGGCGCTACTTCTCTTGTCAGTTTCCTAAGCAGAGTTGAACTAGATATGGCCCGGGTGTAGGAAGCACAGTACTTTTGTTCTGAGCAAGTTCACTGTTTGGACCCCATAGGAAACACAGTAGAGTAGAAGAGTGCTCTTTTCTCAAAAGCAGAGTGTGTTTCTTGTAAGGCGAGCTGGCGTTTCTTTCCCAGTCCTAAATGGAGTTGAATCACATGCAGTCTGGTCCTATGAGCAAGAGTTGTTTTGTGGTATGAGAGTCACAATTGCGCTCCCATTGTCATACACAGTGCATATAGCACTCGCGTCTGTTCCCAGCAAGTACACTGTATTGGACTGAAGAGGATCTACTGTTCTTGTCAGTTTCCTAAGCACAATTGCACTAGATATGGCCATGTGTGTAGGAAGCACAGTTCTTTTGTTCTGAGCAAGCTCACTGTTTTGGCGCTAAAGGAAACACAGTAGAGTAGAAGAGTGCTCCTTCCTCAAAAGCAGAGTGTGTTACTTGTAAGGCGAGCTAGCATTTGTTTCCCAGTCCTAAATAAAGTTGAATCACATGCAGTTTTTGTTCCCTCGAGCAAGAGTTGCTTTCTGGTAAGGAAAGTCACTATTGTGCTCCCATTGGCATACACAGTGCAAATAGCACTCGCGTGTGTTGCCAGCAAGTACAGTGTATTGGACTGAAGAGGATCAACTTCTCTTGTCTGTTTCCTAAGCAGAGTTGAAGTAGATATGGCCCGGGTTTAGGAAGCACAATACTTTTGTTCTGAGCAAGTTCTCTGTTTGGACCCCATAGGAAACACAGTAGAGTAGAAGAGTGCTCTTTTCTCAAAAGCAGAGTGTGTTTCTTTTAAGGCGATCTAGCGTTTTTTTCCCAGTCCTAAATGGAGTTGAATCACATGCAATTTCTGGTCCTACGAGCAAGAGTTGTTTTCTGGTAAGAAGAGTCACTATTGTGCTCCCATTGTCATGCACAGTGCAAATAGCACTGGCGTCTGTTCCCAGCAAGTACAGTGTATTGGACTGAAGAGGAGCTAATGTTCTTGTCAGGTTCCTAAGCAGAGTAGAACTAGATATGGCCCATGTGTGTAGGAAGCACAATTCTTTGTTCTGAGCAAGCTCACTGTTCAGATCCCATAGGAAACACAGTAGACTAGAAGAGTGCTCTTTTCTCAAAAGCAGAGTGTGTTTCTTGTAAGGCTAGCTAGTGTTTGTTTCCCAGTCAGAAACGGAGTTGAATTCCATGCAGGTTCGGGTCCTACGAGCAAGAGTTGTTTTCTGGTAAGAAGAGTCACCATTGCGCTCCTATTGCCATACTCAGTGCAGATAGCAGTCGCGTCTGTTTTCAGCAATTACAGTGTATTGGACTGAAGAGGAGCTACTGTTCTTGTCAGTTTCCTAAGCAGAGTTGAACTAGATATGGCCCGTGTGTTTAGGAAGCACAGTTATTATGTTCTGAGCAAGCTCACTGTTCTGGCCCTGTAGGAAACACAGTTCAGTAGAAGAGTGCTCTTTTCTCTAAAGCAGAGTTTGTTTCTTGTAAGGCGAGCTCGCCTTTATTTCCCAGTCGTAAATGGAGTTGAGTCACATGCAGTTGGTCCTATGAGCAAGAGATGTTTTCTTGTAAGAAGAGTCACTGTTGTTCTCCAAATGCCATACACAGTGCAAATAGCACTGGCGTCTGTTCCCAGCAAGTACAGTGTATTGGACTGAAGAGGAGCTAATGTTCTTGTCAGGTTCCTAAGCAGAGTAGAACTAGATATGGCCCATGTGTGTAGGAAGCACAATTCTTTGTTCTGAGCAAGCTCACTGTTCAGATCCCATAGGAAACACAGTAGAGTAGAAGAGTGCTCTTTTCTCAAAAGCAGAGTGTGTTTCTTGTAAGGCGAGGTAGTGTTTGTTTCCCAGTAAGAAATCGAGTTGAATCCCATGCAGTTTCTGGTCCTACGCGCAAGAAATGTTTTCTGGTAAGAAGAGTCACTATTGCGCTCCCATTGCCATACACAGTGCAAATAGCACTCGCGTCTGTTTCCAGCAAGTACAGTGTATTGGACTGAAGAGAGGCTACTGTTCTTGTCAGTTTCCTAAGCAGAGTTGAACTAGATATGGCCCCTGTGTAGGAAGCACAGTTTTTTTGTTCTCAGCAAGCTCACTGTTCTGGCCTTATAGGAAACAAAATAGAGTAGAAGAGAGCTCTTTCCTCAAAAGCAGAGTGTGTTTCTTGTAAGGCGAGCTAGCGTTTGTTTCCCAGTCCTAAATGGAGTTGAGTCACTTGCAGTTTTTTGTCCTATGAGCAAGAGTTGCTTTCTGGTAAGATGAGTCACTATTGTGCTAAAATTGCCATACACAGTGCAAATAGCACTCGCGTTTGTTCCCAGCAATTACAGTGTATTGGACTGAAGAGGAGCTACTGTTCTTGTCAGTTTCCTAAGCAGAGTTGAACTAGATATGACCCCTGTTTGTAGGAAGTAGAGATCTTTTGTTCTGACCAAGGTCACTGTTTGTGCCCGATAGGAAACACAGTAGAGTAGATGTGTGCCCTATTCTCAAAAGCAGAGCGTGTTTCTTGTAAGGCGAGCTAGCGTTTGTTTCACAGTCCTAAATGGAGTTGAATCAAATGCAGTTTCTGTTCCTACGAGGAAGAGTTGTTTTTTGGTAAGAAGATTCACTATTTTGCACTTATTGCCGTACACAGTACAAATAGCATTCGCGTCTGTTCCCAGCATGTACAGTGTATTGGACTGAAGAGGATATACTGTTCTTGTCAGTTTCCTAAGCAAAGTTGAACTTGATATGGCCCGTGTGTGTAGGAAGCACAGTTCTTTTGTTCTGAGCAAGCTCACTGTTCGAACCCCATAGGAAACACAGTAGAGTAGAAGAGTGCTCTTTTCTCAAAAGCAGAGTGTGTTTCTTGTAAGGCGAGCTAGCATTTGTTTCCCAGTCCTAAATGGAGTTGAAATACACATGCAGTTTCTGGTCCTACGAGCAAGAGCTGTTTTCTGGTTAGAAGCGTCACTATTGCGCTCCAATTATCATACACAGGGCAAAAAGCACTGGCGTCTGTTCCCAGCACGTCCAGTGTATTGGACTGAAGAGGAGCTACTGTTCTTGTCAGTTTCCTAAGCAGAGTTGAACTAGATATGGCCCCTGTGTGTAGGAAGCACAGTTTTTTTGTTCTCAGCAAGCTCATTCTTCTGGCCCTATAGGAAACAAAATAGAGTAGAAGAGTGCTCTTTCCTCAAAAGAAGAGTGTGTTTCTTGTAAGGAGAGCTAGTGTTTGTTTCCCAGTCCTAAATGGAGTTGAATCACATGCAGTTTCTGGTCTTATGAGCAAGAGTTTTTTCTGGTAAGGAAAGTCACTATTGTGCTCCCATAGCCATACACAGTGCAAATAGCACTCGCGTCTGTTCCCAGCAATTACAGTGTATTGGACTGAAGAGGAGGTACTGTTCTTGTCAGTTTCCTAAGCAGAGTTGAACTAGATATGACCCGTGTGTGTAGGAAGCACAGTTCTTTTGTTCTGAGCAAGCTCACTGTTTGGGCCCGATAGGAAACACAATAGAGTAGATGTGTGCCCTATTCTCAAAAGCAGAGCGTGTTTCTTGTAAGGCGAGCTAGTGTTTGTTTCTCAGTCCTAAATGGAGTTGAATAAAATGCAGTTTCTGTTCCTACGAGGAAGAGTTGTTTTCTGGTAAGAAGATTCACTATTGTGTACTTATTGCCATACACAGTGCAAATAGCATTCGCGTCTGTTCCTAGCAAGTACAGTGTATTGGACTGAAGAGGAGCTGCTGTTCTTGTCAGTTTCCTAAGCAGAGTTGAACTTGATATGGCCCGTGTGTGTAGGAAGCACAGTTCTTTTGTTCTGAGCAAGCTCACTTTTCGAACCCCATAGGAAACACAGTAGAGTAGAAGAGTGCTCTTTTCTCAAAAGCAGAGTGTGTTTCTTGTAAGGTGAGCTAGCATTTGTTTCCCAGTCCTAAATGGAGTTGAATCACATGCAGTTTCTGGTCCTATGAGCAAGAGTTGTTTTGTGGTGCGAAGAGTCACAATTGCGCTCCCATTGCCATACACAGTGCAAATAGCACTCACATGTGTTGCCAACAAGTACAGTGTATTGGACTAAAGAGGAGCTACTTCTCTTGTCAGTTTCCTAAGCAGAGTTGAACTAGATGTGGTCCATATGTGTAGGAAGCACAGTTCATTGTTCTGAGCAAGCTCACTGTTTGGACCCCATAGGAAACACAGTAGAGTAGAAGAGTGCTCTTTTCTCAAAAGCAGAGAGTGTTTCATGTAAGGCGAGCTAGCATTTGTTTCCCAGTCCTAAACGGAGTTGAATCACATGCAGTTTCTGGTCCTACGAACAAGAGTTGTTTTCTGGTAAGGAAAGTCACTATTGCGCTCCCATTGCCATACACAGTGCAAATAGCACTCGCGTCTGTTCCCAGCAAGTACAGTGTATCGGACTGAAGAGGAGCTACTGTTCTTGTCAGTTTCCTAAGCAGAGTTGAACTAGATATGGCCCGTGTTTAGGAAGCACAGTTCCTTTGTTCTGAGCAAGCTCACTGTTCTGGCCCTATAGGAAACACAGTAGAGTAGAAGAGTGCTCTTTTCTCTAAAGCAGATTGTGTTTCGTGTAATGCGAGTTAGCGTTTGTTTCCCAGTCCTAAATGAAGTTGAATCACATGCAGTTTCTGGTCCTACGAGCTAGAATTGTTTAATGATAAGAATAGTCACTATTGCGCTGCCATTGCCATACACAGGACAAATAGCACTGGCATCTGTTCCCAGCAGTACAGTGTATTGGACTGAAGAGGAGCTACTGTTCTTGTCAGGTTCCTAAGCAGAATTGAACTAGATATGGCTGTGTGTGTAGGAAGCACAGTTCTTTTGTTCTGAGAAAGCTCACTGTTCGGACCCCATAAGAAACACAGTAGAGTAGAAGAGTGCTCTTTTCTCTAAAGCAGTGTGTGTTTCTTGTAAGGCGAGCTAACGTTTGTTTCCCAGACCTAAATGGAGTTGAGTCACATGCAGTTTTTTGTCCTACGAGCAAGAGTTGTTTTCTGGTAAGACATGTCACTATTGTGCTCCAATTGCCATACACAGTGCAAATAGCACTCGCGTCTCTTCCCCGCATGTACAGTGTATTGGACTGAAGAGGAGCTACTGTTCTTGTCAGTTTCCTAAGCAGAGTTGAACTAGATATGGTCGATGTGTGTAGGAAGCACAGTTCTTTTGTTCTGAGCAAGCTCACTGTTTGGACCCAATAGGAAACACAGTAGAGTAGAAGAGTGCTCTGTTTTCAGAAGCAGAGTGTGTTTCTTGTAAGGCGAGCTAGCATTTGTTTCCCAGTCCTAAATGGCGTTGAATCACATGCAGTGTGTGGTCCTAGAGCAAGAGTTGTTTTCTGGTAAAAAAAGCCACTATTGTGCTCTCATTGCCATACACAGTGCAAACAGCACTCGCGTCTCTTCCCAGCAAGTACAGTGTATTTGACTGAAGAGGATCTACTGTTCTTGTCAGGTTCCTAAGCAGAATTGAACTAGATATGGTCCATGTGTTTAGGATGCACAGTTCTTTTGTTCTGAGCAAGCTCACTGTTTGGACCCCATAGGAAACACAGTAGAGTAGAAGAGTGCTCTTTTCTCAAAAGCAGAGAGTGTTTCATGTAAGTGAGCTTGCATTTGTTTCCCAGTCCTAAACAGAGTTGAATCACATGCAGTTTCTGGTCCTACGAGCAAGAGTTGTTTTCTGGTAAGGAAAGTCACTATTGCGCTCCCATTGCCACACACAGTGCAAATAGCACTCGCGTCTGTTCCCAGCAAGTACAGTGTATCGGACTGAAGAGGAGCTACTGTTCTTGTCAGTCTCCTAAGCAGAGTTGAACTAGATATGGTCCATGTGTGTAGGAAGCACAGTTCTTTGTTCTGAGCACGCTCACTGTTTGGACCCCATAGGAAACACAGTAGAGTAGAAGAGTGCTCTTTTCTCAAAAGCAGAGAGTGTTTCATGTAAGGGGAGCTAGCATTTGTTTCCCAGTCCTAAACGGAGTTGAATCACATGCAGTTTCTGGTCCTACAAGCAAGAGTTGTTTTCTGGTAAGGAAAGTCACTATTGGTCTCCCATTGCCATACACAGTGCAAATAGCACTCGCTTCTGTTCCCAGCTAGTACAGTGAATCGGACTGAAGAGGAGCTACTGTTCTTGTCAGTTTCCTAAGCAGAGTTGAACTAGATATGGCCCGTGTGTAGGAAGCACAGTTCTTTTGTTCTGAGCAAGCTCACTGTTCTGGCCGTATAGGAAACACAGTAGAGTAGAAGAGTGCTCTTTTCTCTAAAGCAGATTGTGTTTCTTGTAAGGCGAGCTATCTTTTGTTTCCCAGTCCTAAATGGAGTTGAATCACATGCAGTTTCTGGTCCTATGAGCAAGAGTTGTTTAATGATAAGAATAGTCACTATTGCGCTGCCATTGCCATACACAGGACAAAGAGCACTGGCGTCTGTTCCCAGCAGTACAGTGTATTGGACTGAAGAGGAGCTACTGTTCTTGTCAGGTTCCTAAGCAGAATTGAACAAGATATGGCTGTGTGTATGAAGCACAGTTCTTTTGTTCTGAGAAAGCTCACTGTTTGGACACCATAGGAAACACAGTAGAGTAGAAGAGTGCTCTTTTCTCAGAAGCAGAGTGTGTTTCTTGTAAGGTGAGCTAGCATTTGTTTCCCATTCGTAAATGGCGTTGAATCACATGCACTGTGTGGTCCTAGAAGCAAGAGTTGTTTTCTGGTAAGGAAAGCCACTATTGTGCTCTCATTGCCATACACAGTGCAAATAGCACTCGCGTCTGTTCTTAGCAAGTACAGTGTATTGGACTGAAGAGGAGCTACTGTTCTTGTCAGTTTCCTAAGCAGAGTTGAACTAGATATGGCCCGTGTGTCTAGGAAGCACAGTTCATTTGTTCTGATCAAGCTCACTGTTTGGACCCCGTAGGAAACACAGTAGAGTAGAAGAGTGCTCTTTTCTCAAAAGCAGAGTGTGTTTCTTGTAAGGCGAGCTAGCGTTTGTTTCCCAGTCATAAATGGAGTTGAATCACATGCAGTTTTTTGTCCTACGAGCAAGAGTTGTTTTCTGGTAAGACGAGTCACTATTGTGCTCCAATTGCCATACACAGTGCAAATAGCACTCGCGTCTCTTCCCCGCAAGTACAGTGTATTGGACTGAAGAGGAGCTACTGTTGTTGTCAGTTTCCTAAGCAGAGTTGAACTAGATATGGTCCATGTGTGTAGGAAGCACAGTTCTTTTGTTCTGAGCAAGCTCACTGTTTGGACCCCATAGGAAACACAGTAGAGTAGAAGAGTGCTCTTTTCTCAGAAGCAGAGTGTGTTTCTTGTAAGGTGAGCTAGCATTTGTTTCCCAGTCCTAAATGGCGTTGAATCACATGCAGTGTGTGGTCCTACGAGCAAGAGTTGTTTTCTGGTAAGGAAAGTCACTATTGCTCTCCCATTGACATACACAGTGCAAATAGCACTCTCGTCTGTTCCCAGCAAGTACAGTGTATCAGACTGAAGAGGAGCTACTGTTCTTGTCAGTTTCCTAAGCAGAGTTGAACTAGATAAGGACCGTGTATGTAGAAAGCACAGTTCTTTTGATCTGAGCAAGCTCACTGTTCTGGCCCTATAGGAAACACAGTAGAGTAGAAGAGTGCTCTTTTCTCAAAAGCAGAGTGCGCTTCATGTAAGGCGAGCTAGCGTTTGTTTCCTAGTCCTAAATGGAGTTGAATCACATGCAGTATGTGGTCCTACGAACAAGAGTTGTTTTCTGGTAAGGAAAGTCACTATTGTGCTCCCATTGCCATACACAGGGCAAATAGCACTCGCGTCTTTTCCCAGCAAGTACAGTGTATTGGACTGAATAGGAGCTACTGTTCTTGTCAGTTTCCTAAGCAGAGTTGAACTACATATAGTCCTTGTGTGTAGGAAGCACAGTTCTTATGTTCTGAGCAAGCTCACTGTTTGGACATCATAGGAAACACAGTAGAGTAGAAGAGTGCTCTTTTCTCTAAAGCGGAGTGTGTTTCTTGTAAGGCGAGCTAGCGTTTGTTTCCCAGTCCTAATTGGAGTGGAATCACATGCAGTTTCTGTCCTACGAGCAAGAGTTGTTTTATGGTAAGAATAGTCACTATTGTGCTGCCATTGCCATACACAGGACAAATAGCACTGGCGTCTATTCGCAGCAAGTACAGTGTATTGGACTGAAGAGGATCTGCTGTTCTTGTCAGGTTCCGAAGAAGAATTGAACTAGATATGGCCGTGTGTTCAGGAAGCACAGTTCTTTTGTTTTGAGCAAGCTCACTGTTCGGACCCCATAGGAAACACAGTAGAGTAGAAGAGTGCTCTTTTCTCAAAGGCAGAGTGTGTTTTTTGTAATGCAAGCTATCATTTGTTTCCCAGTCCTAAATGGAGTTGAATCACATGCAGTTTCTGGTCCTAAGAGCAAGAGTTGTTTTCTGGTAAGGAAAGTCACTATTGTGCTCCCTTTGCCATACACAGTGCAAATAGCACTCGCGTCTGTTCCCAGCAAGTACAGTGTATCAGACTGAAGAGGAGCTACTGTTATTGTCAGTTTCTTAAGCAGAGTTGAACTAGATATGGTCCATGTGTGTAGGAAGCACAGTTCTTTGTTCTGAGCAAGCTCACTGTTTGGACCCCATAGGAAACACAGTAGAGTAGAAGAGTGCTCTTTTCTCAAAAGCAGAGAGTGTTTCATGTAAGGCGAGCTAGCATTTGTTTCCCAGTCCTAAACGGAGTTGAATCACATGCAGTTTCAGGTCATACGAGCAAGAGTTGTTTTCTGGTAAGGAGAGTCACTATTGCGCTCCCATTGCCATACACAGTGTAAATAGCACTCGCGTCTGTTCCCAGCAAGTACAGTGTATCGGACTGAAGAGGAGCTACTATTCTTGTCAGTCTCCTAAGCAGAGTTGAACTAGATATGGTCCATGTGTTTAGGAAGCACAGTTCTTTGTTCTGAGCAAGCTCACTGTTTGGACCCCATAGGAAACACAGTAGAATAGAAGAGTGCTCTTTTCTCAAAAGCAGAGAGTGTTTCATGTAAGGCGAGCTAGCATTTGTTTCCCAGTCCTAAACGGAGTTGAATCACATGCAGTTTCTGGTCCTACGAGCAAGAGTTGTTTTCTGGTAAGGAAAGTCACTATTGCGCTCCCATTGCCATACACAGTGCAAATAGCACTCGCGTCTTTTCCCAGCAAGTACAGTGTATCGGACTGAAGAGGAGCTACTGTTCTTGTCAGTTTCCTAAGCAGAGTTGAACTAGATATGGCCCGTTTGTGTAGGAAGCACAGTTCTTTTGTTCTGAGCAAGTCACTGTTAGGACCCCATAGGAAACACAGCAGAGTAGAAGAGTGCTCTTTTCTCAAAAGCAGAGTGTGTTTCTTGTAAGGCGAGCTAGCGTTTGTTTCCCAGTCCTAAATGGAGTTGAATCACATGCAGTTTCTGGTCCTATGAGCAAGAGTTGTTTTCTGGTAAGGAAAGTCATTATTGTGCTCCCATTGCCATACACAGTGCAAATAGCCCTCCAGTCTGTTCCCAGTAAGTACAGTGTATTGGACTGAAGAGGAGAGACTGCTCTTCTAAGTTTCCTAAGCAGAGTTGAACTAGATATGGCCTGTGTGTGTAGGAATCACAGTTCTTTTGTTCTGAGTAAGCTCATTGTTCTGGCCCTATAGGAAACACAATTGAGTAGAAGAGTGCTCTTTTCTCAAAAGCAGAGTGTGTTTCTTGTAAGGCGAGCTAGCGTTTGTTTCCCAGTCCTAAATGGAGTTGAGTCACATGCAGGTTTTTGTCCTAAGAGCAAGAGTTGTTTTCTGCTAAGACTAGTCACTGTTGTGCTCCAATTGCCATACACAGTGCAAATAGCACTCGCGTCTCTTCCCCGCAAATACTGTGTATTGGACTGAAGAGGAGCTACTGTTCTTGTCAGTTTCCTAAACAGAGTTGAACTAGATATGGCCCGTGTGTGTAGAAAGCACAGTTCTTTTCTTCTGAGCAAGCTCACTGTTTGGACCCCATAAGAAACACAGTGGAGTAGAAGAGTGCTCTTTTCTCAGAAGCAGAGTGTGTTTCTTTTAAGGCGAGCTAGCGTTTGTTTCCCAGTCCTAAATGGAGTTGAATCACATGCAGTTTCTATGCCTATGAGCAAGAGTTGTTTTCTGGTAAGAAGAGTCACTATTGCGCTCCCATTGCCATACACAGTGCAAATAGCACTCCCGTCTGTTCCCAGCAAGTACAGTGTATTGGACTGAAGAGGAGCTACTCTTCTTCTCAGTTTCCTTAGCAGAGTTGAACTAGATATGGCCCGTGTGTCGAGGAAGCACAGTTCTTTTTTTCTGAGCAAGCTCACTGTTCTGGCCCTATAGGAAACACAGTAGAGGAGAAGAGTGCTCTTTTCTCAAAAGCAGAGTGTGTTTCTTGTAAGGCGAGCTAGAGTTTGTTTCCCAGTCCTAAATGGAGTTGAGTCACATGCAGTTTTTTGTCCTACGAGCAAGAGTTGTTTTCTGGTAAGACGAGTCACTATTGTGCTCCAATTGCCATACACATTGCAAATAGCACTCGCGTCTGTTCTCAGCAAGTACAGTGTATCAGACTGAAGAGGAGCTACTGTTCTTGTCAGTTTCCTAAGCAGAGTGGAACTAGATATGGCCCGTGTGTGTAGGAAGCTCAGTTATTATGTTTTGAGCATGCTCACTGTTCTGGACCTGTAGGAAACACAGCAGAGTAGAAGAGTGTTCTTTTCACTAAAGCAGAGTGTGTTTGTTGAAAGGCGAGCTCGCGTTTGATTCCCGGTCCTAAATGGAGTTGAGTCACATGCACTTTTTGGTCCGATGAGCAAGAGTTGTTTTCTGGTAAGAAGAGTCACTATTGTGCTCCAAATGCTGTACACAGTGCAAATAGCACTAGCGTCTGTTCCCAGAAAGTACAGTGTATTGGACTAAATAGGATCTACTGTTCTTGTCAGTTTCCTAAGCAGAGTTGAACTAGATATGATCCATTTGTGTAGGAAGCACAGTTCTTTTGTTCTGAGCAAGCTCACTGTTTGGACCCCATAAGAAACCCAGTAGAGTAGAAGAGTGCTCTTTTCTCAAAAGCAGAGTGTGTTTCTTGTAAGGCGAGCTAGAGTTTGTTTCCCAGTCCTAAATGGAGTTGAGTCACATGCAGTTTTTTGTCCTACGAGCAAGAGTTGTTTTCTGGTAAGACGAGTCACTATTGTGCTCCAATTGCCATACACAGTGCAAATAGCACTCGCGTCTGTTCTCAGCAAGTACAGTGTATCAGACTGAAGAGGAGCTACTGTTCTTGTCAGTTTCCTAAGCAGAGTGGAACTAGATATGGCCCGTGTGTGTAGGAAGCACAGTTATTATGTTTTGAGCAAGCTCACTGTTCTGGCCCTGTAGGAAACACAGCAGAGTAGAAGAGTGTTCTTTTCACTAAAGCAGAGTGTGTTTCTTGTAAGGCGAGCTCGCGTTTGATTCCGGTCCTAAATGGAGTTGAGTCACATGCAGTTTTTGGTCCGATGAGCAAGAGTTGTTTTCTGGTCAGAAGAGTCACTATTGCGCTCCAAATGCTGTACACAGTGCAAATAGCACTCGCGTCTGTTCCCAGAAAATACAGTGTATTGGACTAAATAGGATCTACTGTTCTTGTCAGTTTCCTAAGCAGAGTTGAACTAGACATGGTTCATTTGTGTAGGAAGCACAGTTCTTTTGTTCTGAGCAAGCTCACTGTTTGGACCCCATAGGAAACCCAGTAGAGTAGAAGAGTGCTCTTTTCTCAAAAGCAGAGTGTGTTTCTTGTAAGGCGAGCTCGCGTTTGATTCCGGTCCTAAATGGAGTTGAGTCACATGCAGTTTTTTTCCTATGAGCAAGAGTTGTTTTCTGGTAAGGAAAGTCACTATTGTGCTCTCATTGCCATACACAGTGCAAATAGCTCTCGCGTCTGTTCCCAGCAAGTACAGTGTATTGGACTGAATAGGAACTACTGTTCTTGTCAGTTTCCTAAGCAGAGTTGAACTACATATGGTCCGAGTGTGTAGGAAGCACAGTTCTTTTGTTCTGAGCAAGCTAACAGTTCAGAACACATAGGAAACACAGTAGAGTGGAAGAGTGCTCTTTTCTCTAAAGCATAGTGTGTTTCTTGTAAGGCAAGCTAGCGTTTGTTTCCCAGTCCTAAATGGAGTTGAATCACATGCAGTTTGTGGTCCTACGAGCAAAAGGTGTTTTCTGGTAGGAAAGTCACTATTGCGCTCCCATTGCCATACACAGTGCAAACAGCACACGCGTCTGTTCCCAGCAAGTACAGTGTATCGGACTGAAGAGGAGCTACTGTTCCTGTCAGTTTCCTAAGCAGAGTTGAACTAGATATGGCCCGTGTGTGTAGGAAGCACAGTTCTTTTGTTCTGAGCAAGCTCACTGTTCGGACCCCATAGGAAACACAGTAGAGTAGAAGAGTGCTCTTTTCTCAAAAGCAGAGTGTGTTTCATGAAAGGCGAGCTAGCATTTGTTTCCCAGTCCTAAATGGAGTTGAATCACATGCAGTTTCTGGTCGTATGAGCAAGAGTTGTTTTCTGGTAGGAAAGTCACTATTGCGCTCCCATTGACATACACAGTGCAAATAGCACTCGCGTCTGTTCCCAGCAAGTACAGTGTATTGGACTGGAGAGGATCTACTGTTCTTGTCAGGTTCCTAAGCAGAATTGAACTAGACATGGCCGTGTGTGCAGGAAGCACAGTTCTTTGGTTCTGAGCAAGCTCACTGTTCGGACCCCACAGGAAACACAGTATAGTAGAAGAGTGCTCTTTTCTCAAAAGCAGAGTGTGTTTCTTGTAAGGCGAGCTAGCGTTTGTTTCCCAGTCCTAAATGGAGTTGAATCACATGCAGTTTCTGGTCCTACGAGCAAGGGTTGTTTTCTGGTAAGGAAAGTCACTATTGCGCTCCCATTGCCGTACACAGTGCAAATAGCCCTGGCGTCTGTTCCCAGCAAATACAGTGTATTGGACTGAAGAGGAGCTACTGTTCTTCTCAGTTTACTAAGCAGAGTTGAACTAGATATGGCCCGTGTGTGTAGGAAGCACAGTTCTTTTTTTCTGAGCAAGCTCACTGTTCTGGCCCTATAGGAAACAAAGTAGAGTAGAAGAGTGCTCTTTTCTCAAAAGCAGAGTGCGTTTCTTGTAAAGCGAGCTGGAGTTTGTTTCCCAGTCCTAAATGTAGTTGAATCACATGCAGTTTCTGGTCCTACGAGCAAGAGTTGTTTTCTGGTAAGAAGAGTCACTATTGCGTTGCCATTGCCATACACAGGACAAATAGCACTGGCGTCTGTTCCCAGCAAGTACAGTGTACTGGACTGAAGAGTATCTACTGTTCTTGTCAGGTTCCTAAGCAGAGTTGAACTAGATATGACCGTGTTTGTAGGAAGCACAGTTTTTTTGTTCTGAGCAAGCTCACTGTTCCGAACACATAGGAAACACAGTAGAGTAGAAGAGTGCTCTTTTCTCAAAAGCAGAGTGTGTTTCTTGGAAGGCAAGCTAGCGTTTGTTTCCCAGTCCTAAATGGAGTTGAGTCACATGCAGTTTTTTTCCTATGAGCAAGAGTTGTTTTCTGGTAAGGAAAGTCACTATTGTGCTCTCATTGCCATACACAGTGCAAATAGCACTCGCGTCTGTTCCCAGCAAATACAGTGTATTGGTCTGAAGAGGAGCTACTGTTCTTGTCAGGTTCCTAAGCAGAGATGAACTACATATGTTCCGTGTGTGTAAGAAGCACAGTTCTTTTTTTCTGAGCAAGCTCTCTGTTTCGACCCCATAGGAAACGCAGTAGAGTAGAAGCATGCTCTTTTCTCAGAAGCAGAGTGTGTTTCTTGTAAAGCGAGCTAGCGTTTGTTTCCTAGTCCTAAATGGACTTGAATCACATGCAGTTTGTGGTGCTACGAGCAAGAGTTGTTTTCTGGTAAGGAAAGTCACTATTGTGCTCCCATTGCCATACACAGTGCAAATAGCACTCCCTTGTCTTCCCAGCAAGTACAGTGTATTGGACTGAAGAGGAGAGACTGCTCTTCTCAGTTTCCAAAGCAAAGTTGAACTAGATATGGCCCCTGTGTGTAGGAAGCACAGTTCTTTTGTTCTGACAAGCTCACTGTTCTGGCCCTATAGGAAACACAGAAGAGTTGAAGAGTGCTCTTTTCTCAAAAGCAGAGTGTGTTTCTTGTAATTCGAGATAGAGTTTGTTTCCCAGTCCTAAATGGAGTTGAATCACATGCAGTTTTTTGTCCTATGAGCAAGAGTTGTTTTCTGGTAAGACAAGTCACTATTGTGCTCCAATTGCCATACACAGTGCAAATAGCATTCACGTCTGTTCTCAGCAAGTACAGTGTATCAGACTGAAGAGGAGCTACTGTTCTTGTCAGTTTCCTAAGCAGAGTTGAACTAGATATGTCACGTGTGTGTAGGAAGCACAGTTCTTATGTTCTGAGCAAGCTCACTGTTCTGGCCCTATAGGAAACACAGTAGAGTAGAAGAGTGCTCTTTTATCTAAAGCAGAGTGTTTTTTTTGTAAGGCGAGCTCGCGTTTGTTTCCCAGTCCTAAATGGAGTTGAATCACATGCAGTTTTTGGTCCTACGAGCAAGAGTTGTTTTATGGTAAGAAGAGTCACTATTGCGCTCCAAATGCCAAACACAGTGCAAATAGCACTCGCGTCTGTTCCCAGCAAGTACAGTGTATTGGAACTGAATAGGAGCTACTGCTCTTGTCAGTTTCCTAAGCAGAGTTGAACTAGATATGGCCCGTGTGTGTAGGAAGCACAGTTCTTTTGTTCTGAGCAAGCTCACTGTTCTGGCCCTACAGGAAACACAGTAGAGTAGAAGAGTGCTCTTTTCTCAAAAGCAGAGTGTATTTCTTGTAAGGCGAGCTAGCGTTTGTATCCTAGTCCTAAATGGATTTGAATCACATGCAGTTTGTGGTGCTACGAGCAAGAGTTGTTTTCTGGTAAGGAAAGTCACTATTGTTTTCCGAATACCATAAACAGTGCAAATAGTACTCGCGTCTGTACCCAGCAAGTACAGTGTATTGGACTGAATAGGAACTACTGTTCTTGTCAGTTTCCTAAGCAGAGTTGAACTACATATGGTCCGAGTGTGTAGGAAGCACAGTTCTTTTGTTCTGAGCAAGCTCACTGTTCGAACCTCATAGGAAACACAGTAGAGTAGAAGAGTGCTCTTTTTTCTAAAGCATAGTGTGTTTCTTGTAAGGCGAGCTAGCGTTTGTTTCCCAGTCCTAAATGGAGTTGAATCACATGCAGTTTCTGGTCCTACGAGCAAGAGTTGTTTTCTGGTAAGGAAAGTCACTATTGTGCTCCAATTGCCATACACAGTGCAAATAGCACTCGCGTCTGTTCTCAGCAAGTACAGTGTATCAGACTGAAGAGGAGCTACTGTTCTTGTCAGTTTCCTAAGCAGAGTGGAACTAGATATGGCCCGTGTGTGTAGGAAGCTCAGTTATTATGTTCTGAGCAAGCTCACTGTTCTGGCCCTGTAGGAAACACAGCAGAGTAGAAGAGTGTTCTTTTCTCTAAAGCAGAGTGTGTTTCTTGTAAGGCGAGCTCGCGTTTGATTCCCGGTCCTAAATGGAGTTGAGTCACATGCAGTTTTTGGTCCTATGAGCAAGAGTTGTTTTCTGGTAAGGAAAGTCACTATTGTGCTCCCATTGCCATACACAGTGCAAATAGCACTCCTGTCTGTTCGCAGCAAGTACAGTGTATTGGATAGAAGAGGATCTACTGTTCTTGTCAGGTTCCTAAGCAGATTTGAACTAGATATGGCCCTGTGTGTAGGAAGCAAAGTTTTTTTGTTCTGAGCAAGCTCACTGTTCAGACCCCATAGGAAACACAGTAGAGTAGAAGAGTGCTCTTTTCTCAAAAGCAGAGTGTGTTTCTTGTATGGCGAGCTAGCGTTTGTTTTCCAGTCCTAAATGGAGTTGAATCCAATGCAGTTTGTGATCCTACGAGCAAGAGTTGTTTTCTGGTAAGGAAAGTCACTATTGCGCTCCCATTGCCATATCAGTGCAAATAGCCCTCCCGTCTGTTCCCAGTAAGTACAGTGTATTGGACTGAAATGGAGCTACCGTTCTTCTCAGTTTCCTAAGCAGAGTTGAACTAGATATGGCCCGTGTATGTAGGAAGCACAGTTCTTTTGTTCTGAGTAAGCTCATTGTTCTGGCCCTATAGGAAACACAATTGAGTAGAAGAGTGCTCTTTTCTCAAAAGCAGAGTGTGTTTCTTGTAAGGCGAGATAGAGTTTGTTTCCCAGTCCTAAATGTAGTTGAGTCACATGCAGTTTTTTGTCCTACGAGCAAGAGTTGTTTTTTGGTAAGACGAGTCACTATTGTGCCCCATTGCCATACACAGTGCAAATAGCACTCGCGTCTGTTCTCAGCAAGTAAAGTGTATCGGACTGAAGAGGAGCTACTGTTCTTGTCAGTTTGCAAGCAGAGTTGAACTACATATGGTTCAAGTGTGTAGGAAGCACAGTTCTTTTGTTCTGAGCAAGCTCACTGTTTGGACCCCATAGGAAACACAGTAGAGTAGAAAGTGCTCTTTTCTCTAAAGCAGAGTTTATTTCTTGTAAGGCGAGCTAGCGTTTCTTTCCCAGTCTGAAATGGAGTTGAATCACATGCAGTTTCTGGTCCTACGAGCAAGAGTTGTTTTCCGGTAAGGAAAGTCACTATTGTGCTCCAATTGCCCTACACAGTGCAAATAGCACTCGCGTCTGTTCCCAGCAAGTACAGTGTATTGGACTGAATAGGAGCTACTGTTCTTGTCAGTTTCCTAAGCAGAGTTGAACTAGATATGGTCCATGTGTGTAGGAAGCACAGTTCTTTTGTTCTGAGCAAGCTCATTCTTTGGCCCCCATAGGAAACACAGTAGAGTAAAAGAGTGCTCTTTTATCAAAAGCAGAGTGTGTTTCTTGTAAGGCGAGCTAGCGTTTGTTTCCCACACCTAAATGGAGTTGAATCACATGCAGTTTCTGGTCCTATGAGCAAGAGTTGTTTTCTGGTAAGGAAAGTCACTATTGCGCTCCCATTGCCATGCACAGTGCAAATAGCACTCCTGTCTGTTCGCAGCAAGTACAGTGTATTGGATAGAAGAGGATCAACTGTTCTTGTCAGGTCCTAAGCAGACTTGAACTAGATATGGCCCTGTGTGTAGGAAGCAAAGTTTTTTTGTTCTGAGCAAGCTCACTGTTCAGACCCCATAGGAAACACAGTAGAGTAGAAGAGTGCTCTTTTCTCAAAAGCAGAGTGTGGTTCTTGTATGGCGAGCTAGCATTTGTTTTCCAGTCCTAAATGGAGTTGAATCCAATGCAGTTTTTGGTCCTACGAGCAAGAGTTGTTTTCTGGTAAGGAAAGTCACTATTGCCCTCCCTTTGCCATACACAGTGCAAATAGCCCTCCCGTCTGTTCCCAGTAAGTACAGTGTATTGGACTGAAAAGGAGCTACCGTTCTTCTCAGTTTCCTAAGCAGAGTTGAACTAGATATGGCCTGTGTATGTAGGAAGCACAGTTCTTTTGTTCTGAGTAAGCTCATTGTTCTGGCCCTATAGGAAACACAATTGAGTAGAAGAGTGCTCTTTTCTCAAAAGCAGAGTGTGTTTCTTGTAAGGCGAGCTAGCGTTTGTTTCCCAATCCTAAATGGAGTTGAATCACATGCAGTTTCTGGTCCTATGAGCAAGAGTTGTTTTGTGGTATGAAGAGTCACAATTGCGCTCCCATTGTCATACACAGTGCAAATAGCACTCGCGTCTGTTCCCAGCAAGTACAGTGTATTGGACTGAAGAGGATCTACTGTTCTTGTCAGTTTCCTAAGCAGAATTGAACTAGATATGGCTGTGTGTGTAGGAAGCACAGTTCTTTTGTTCTGAGCAAGCTCACTGTTCTGGCGCTAAAGGAAACACCGTAGAGTAGAAGAGTGCTCCTTCATCAAAAGCAGAGTGTGTTACTTGTAAGGCGAGGTAGCGTTTGTTTCCCAGTCCTAAATGGAGTTGAATCACATGCTGTTTTTGGTCCTACGAGCAAGAGTTGCTTTCTGGTAAGGAAAGTCACTATTGCGCTCCCATTGCCATACATAGTGCAAATAGCACTCGCATCTGTTGCCAGCAGGTACAGTGTATTGGACTGAAGAGAAGCTACTTCTCTTGTCAGTTTCCTAAGCAGAGTTGAACTAGATATGGCCCGGGTGTAGGAAGCACAGTACTTTTGTTCTGAGCAAGTTCTCTGTTTGGACCCCATAGGAAACACAGTAGAGTAGAAGAGTGCTCTTTTCTCAAAAGCAGAGTGTGTTTCTTGTAAGGCGAGCTGGCGTTTCTTTCCCAGTCCTAAATGGAGTTGAATCACATGCAGTCTGGTCCTATGAGCAAGAGTTGTTTTGTGGTATGAAGAGTCACAATTGCGCTCCCATTGTCATACACAGTGCATATAGCACTCGCGTCTGTTCCCAGCAAGTACACTGTATTGGACTGATGAGGATCTACTGTTCTTGTCAGTTTCCTAAGCACAATTGCACTAGATATGGCCATGTGTGTAGGAAGCACAGTTCTTTTGTTCTGAGCAAGCTCACTGTTTTGGCGCTAAAGGAAACACAGTAGAGTAGAAGAGTGCTCCTTCCTCAAAAGCAGAGTGTGTTACTTGTAAGGCGAGCTAGCATTTGTTTCCCAGTCCTAAATAAAGTTGAATCACATGCAGTTTTTGTTCCCTCGAGCAAGAGTTGCTTTCTGGTAAGGAAAGACACTATTGTGCTCCCATTGCCATACACAGTGCAAATAGCCCTCGCGTGTGTTGCCAGCAAGTACAGTGTATTGGACGGAAGAGGATCAACTTCTCTTGTCTGTTTCCTAAGCAGAGTTGAAGTAGATATGGCCCGGGTTTAGGAAGCACAATACTTTTGTTCTGAACAAGTTCTCTGTTTGGATCCCATAGGAAACACAGTAGAGTAGAAGAGTGCTCTTTTCTCAAAAGCAGAGTGTGTTTCTTTTAAGGCGATCTAGCGTTTTTTTCCCAGTCCTAAATGGAGTTGAATCACATGCAATTTCTGGTCCTACGAGCAAGAGTTGTTTTCTGGTAAGAAGAGTCACTATTGTGCTCCCATTGTCATACACAGTGCAAATAGCACTGGCGTCTGTTCCCAGCAAGTACAGTGTATTGGACTGAAGAGGAGCTAATGTTCTTGTCAGGTTCCTAAGTAGAGTAGAACTAGATATGGCCCATGTGTGTAGGAAGCACAATTCTTTGTTCTGAGCAAGCTCACTGTTCAGATCCCATAGGAAACACAGTAGAGTAGAAGAGTGCTCTTTTCTCAAAAGCAGAGTGTGTTTCTTGTAAGGCTAGCTAGTGTTTGTTTCCCAGTCAGAAACGGAGTTGAATTCCATGCAGGTTCGGGTCCTACGAGCAAGAGTTGTTTTCTGGTAAGAAGAGTCACCATTGCGCTCCTATTGCCATACTCAGTGCAGATAGCAGTCGCGTCTGTTTTCAGCAATTACAGTGTATTGGACTGAAGAGGAGCTACTGTTCTTGTCAGTTTCCTAAGCAGAGTTGAACTAGATATGGCCCGTGTGTTTAGGAAGCACAGTTATTATGTTCTGAGCAAGCTCACGGTTCTGGCCCTGTAGGAACCACAGTTCAGGAGAAGAGTGCTCTTTTCTCTAAAGCAGAGTTTGTTTCTTGTAAGGCGAGCTCGCCTTTATTTCCCAGTCGTAAATGGAGTTGAGTCACATGCAGTTTTTGGTCCTATGAGCAAGAGATGTTTTCTTGTAAGAATAGTCACTGTTGTGCTCCAAATGCCATACACAGTGCAAATAGCACTGGCGTCTGTTCCCAGCAAGTACAGTGTATTGGACTGAAGAGGAGCTAATGTTCTTGTCAGGTTCCTAAGCAGAGTAGAACTAGATATGGCCCATGTGTGTAGGAAGCACAATTCTTTGTTCTGAGCAAGCTCACTGTTCAGATCCCATAGGAAACACAGTAGAGTAGAAGAGTGCTCTTTTCTCAAAAGCAGAGTGTGTTTCTTGTAAGGCGAGGTAGTGTTTGTTTCCCAGTAAGAAATCGAGTTGAATCCCATGCAGTTTCTGGTCCTATGCGCAAGAAATGTTTTCTGGTAAGAAGAGTCACTATTGCGCTCCCATTGCCATACACAGTGCAAATAGCACTCACGTCTGTTTCCAGCAAGTACAGTGTATTGGACTGAAGAGAGGCTACTGTTCTTGTCAGTTTCCTAAGCAGAGTTGAACTAGATATGGCCCCTGTGTAGGAAGCACAGTTTTTTTATTCTCAGCAAGCTCACTGTTCTGGCCTTATAGGAAACAAAATAGAGTAGAAGAGAGCTCTTTCCTCAAAAGCAGAGTGTGTTTCTTGTAAGGCGAGCTAGCGTTTGTTTCCCAGTCCTAAATGGAGTTGAGTCACTTGCAGTTTTTTGTCCTACGAGCAAGAGTTGCTTTCTGGTAAGATGAGTCACTATTGTGCTAAAATTGCCATACACAGTGCAAATAGCACTCGCGTTTGTTCTCAGCAATTACAGTGTATTGGACTGAAGAGGAGCTACTGTTCTTGTCAGTTTCCTAAGCAGAGTTGAACTAGATATGACCCCTGTTTGTAGGAAGCAGAGATCTTTTGTTCTGACCAAGCTCACTCTTTGTGCCCGATAGGAAACACAGTAGAGTAGATGTGTGCCCTATTCTCAAAAGCAAAGCGTGTTTCTTGTAAGGCGAGCTAGCGTTTGTTTCACAGTCCCAAATGGAGTTGAATCAAATGCAGTTTCTGTTCCTACGAGGAAGAGTTGTTTTTTGGTAAGAAGATTCACTATTTTGCACTTATTGCCGTACACAGTACAAATAGCATTCGCGTCTATTCCCAGCATGTACAGTGTATTGGACTGAAGAGGATATACTGTTCTTGTCAGTTTCCTAAGCAAAGTTGAACTTGATATGGCCCGTGTGTGTAGGAAGCAAAGTTCTTTTGTTCTGAGCAAGCTCACTGTTCGAACCCCATAGGAAACACAGTAGAGTAGAACAGTGCTCTTTTCTCAAAAGCAGAGTGTGTTTCTTGTAAGGCGAGCTAGCATTTGTTTCCCAGTCCTAAATGGAGTTGAAATACACATGCAGTTTCTGGTCCTACGAGCAAGAGCTGTTTTCTGGTTAGAAGAGTCACTATTGTGCTCCAATTATCATACACAGGGCAAAAAGCACTGGCGTCTGTTCCCAGCATGTACAGTGTATTGGACTGAAGAGGAGCTACTGTTCTTGTCAGTTTCCTAAGCAGAGTTGAACTAGATATGGCCCCTGTGTGTAGGAAGCACAGTTTTTTTGTTCTCAGCAAGCTCATTCTTCTGGCCCTATAGGAAACAAAATAGAGTAGAAGAGTGCTCTTTCCTCAAAAGAAGAGTGTGTTTCTTGTAAGGCGAGCTACTGTTTGTTTCCCAGTCATAAATGGAGTTGAATCACATGCAGTTTCTGGTCCTATGAGCAAGAGTTTTTTCTGGTAAGGAAAGTCACTATTGTGCTCCCATAGCCATACACAGTGCAAATAGCACTCGCGTCTGTTCCCAGCAATTACAGTGTATTGGACTGAAGAGGAGGTACTGTTCTTGTCAGTTTCCTAAGCAGAGTTGAACTAGATATGACCCGTGTGTGTAGGAAGCACAGTTCTTTTGTTCTGAGCAAGCTCACTGTTTGGGCCCAATAGGAAACACAATAGAGTAGATGTGTGCCCTATTCTCAAAAGCAGAGCGTGTTTCTTGTAAGGCGAGCTAGTGTTTGTTTCTCAGTCCTAAATGGAGTTGAATAAAATGCAGTTTCTGTTCCTACGAGGAAGAGTTGTTTTCTGGTAAGAAGATTCACTATTGTGTACTTATTGCCGTACACAGTGCAAATAGCATTCTCGTCTGTTCCCAGCAAGTACAGTGTATTGGACTGAAGAGGAGCTGCTGTTCTTGTCAGTTTCCTAAGCAGAGTTGAACTTGATATGGCCCGTGTGTGTAGGAAGCACAGTTCTTTTGTTCTGAGCAAGCTCACTTTTCGAACCCCATAGGAAACACAGTAGAGTAGAAGAGTGCTCTTTTCTCAAAAGCAGAGTGTGTTTCTTATAAGGTGAGCTAGCATTTGTTTCCCAGTCCTAAATGGAGTTGAATCACATGCAGTTTCTGGTCCTATGAGCAAGAGTTGTTTTGTGGTGCGAAGAGTCACAATTGCGCTCCCATTGCCATACAAAGTGCAAATAGCACTCACATGTGTTGCCAGCAAGTACAGTGTATTGGACTGAAGAGGAGCTACTTCTCTTGTCAGTTTCCTAAGCAGAGTTGAACTAGATGTGGTCCATATGTGTAGGAAGCACAGTTCATTGTTCTGAGCAAGCTCACTGTTTGGACCCCATAGGAAACACAGTAGAGTAGAAGAGTGCTCTTTTTTCAGAAGCAGAGTGTGTTTCTTGTAAGGCGAGCTAGCATTTGTTTCCCAGTCCTAAATGGCGTTGAATCACATGCAGTGTGTGGTCCTAGAGCAAGAGTTGTTTTCTGGTAAAAAAAGCCACTATTGTGCTCTCATTGCCATACACAGTGCAAACAGCACTCGCGTCTCTTCCCAGCAAGTACAGTGTATTTGACTGAAGAGGATCTACTGTTCTTGTCAGGTTCCTAAGCAGAATTGAACTAGATATGGCCGTGTGTGCAGGAAGCACAGTTCTTTTGTTCTGAGCAAGCTCACTGTTCGGACCCCATAGGAAACACAGTAGAGTAGAAGAGTGCTCTTTTCTCTAAAGCAGAGTGTGTTTCTTGTAAGGCGAGCTAGCGTTTGTTTCCCAGTCCTAAATGGAGTTGAATCACATGCAGTTTCTGGTCCTACAAGCATGAGTTGTTTTCTGGTAAGGAAAGTCACTATTGTGCTCCCTTTGCCATACACAGTGCAAATAGCACTCGCGTCTGTTCCCAGCAAGTACAGTGTATCGGACTGAAGAGGAGCTACTGTTATTGTCAGTTTCCTAAGCAGAGTTGAACTAGATATGGTTCATGTGTGTAGTAAGCACAGTTCTTTGTTCTGAGCAAGCTCACTGTTTGGACACCATAGGAAACACAGTAGAGTAGAAGAGTGCTCTTTTCTCAAAAGCAGAGAGTGTTTCATGTAAGTGAGCTTGCATTTGTTTCCCAGTCCTAAACGGAGTTGAATCACATACAGTTTCTGGTCCTACGAGCAAGAGTTGTTTTCTGGTAAGGAAAGTCACTATTGCACTCCCATTGCCACACACAGTGCAAATAGCACTCGCGTCTGTTCCCAGCAAGTACAGTGTATCGGACTGAAGAGGAGCTACTGTTCTTGTCAGTCTCCTAAGCAGAGTTGAACTAGATATGGTCCATGTGTGTAGGAAGCACAGTTCTTTGTTCTGAGCACGCTCACTGTTTGGACCCCATAGGAAACACAGTAGAGTAGAAGAGTGCTCTTTTCTCAAAAGCAGAGAGTGTTTCATGTAAGGGGAGCTAGCATTTGTTTCCCAGTCCTAAACGGAGTTGAATCACATGCAGTTTCTGGTCCTACGCGCAAGAGTTGTTTTCTGGTAAGGAAAGTCACTATTGCTCTCCCATTGCCATACACAGTGCAAATAGCACTCGCTTCTGTTCCCAGCTAGTACAGTGAATCGGACTGAAGAGGAGCTACTGTTCTTGTCAGTTTCCTGAGCAGAGTTGAACTAGATATGGCCCATGTGTAGGAAGCACAGTTCTTTTGTTCTGAGCAAGCTCACTGTTCTGGCCGTATAGGAAACACAGTAGAGTAGAAGAGTGCTCTTTTCTCTAAAGCAGATTGTGTTTCTTGTAAGGCGAGCTATCTTTTGTTTCCCAGTCCTAAATGGAGTTGAATCACATGCAGTTTCTGGTCCTATGAGCAAGAGTTGTTTAATGATAAGAATAGTCACTATTGCGCTGCCATTGCCATACACAGGACAAAGAGCACTGGCGTCTTTTCCCAGCAGTACAGTGTATTGGACTGAAGAGGAGCTACTGTTCTTGTCAGGTTCCTAAGCAGAATTGAACAAGATATGGCTGTGTGTATGAAGCACAGTTCTTTTGTTCTGAGAAAGCTCACTGTTTGGACACCATAGGAAACACAGAAGAGTAGAAGAGTGCTCTTTTCTCTAAAGCAGAGTGTGTTTCTTGTAAGCGAGCTAGTGTTTGTTTCCCAGACCTAAATGGAGTTGAGTCACATGCAGTTTTTTGTCCTACGAGCAAGAGTTGTTTTCTGGTAAGACGAGTCACTATTGTGCTCCAAATGCCATACACAGTGCAAATAGCACTCGCGTCTCTTCCCCGCAAGTACAGTGTATTGGACTGAAGAGGAGCTACTGTTCTTGTCAGTTTCCTAAGCAGAGTTGAACTAGATATGGTCCATGTGTGTAGGAAGCACAGTTCTTTTGTTCTGAGCAAGCTCACTGTTTGGACCCCATAGGAAACACAGTAGAGTAGAAGAGTGCTCTTTTTCTCAGAAGCAGAGTGTGTTTCTTGTAAGGTGAGCTAGCATTTGTTTCCCAGTCGTAAATGGCGTTGAATCACATGCACTGTGTGGTCCTAGAAGCAAGAGTTGTTTTCTGGTAAGGAAAGCCACTATTGTGCTCTCATTGCCATACACAGTGCAAATAGCACTCGCGTCTGTTCTTAGCAAGTACAGTGTATTGGACTGAAGAGGAGCTACTGTTCTTGTCAGTCTCCTAAGCAGAGTTGAACTAGATATGGCCCGTGTGTCTAGGAAGCACAGTTCATTTGTTCTGATCAAGCTCACTGTTTGAACCCCGTAGGAAACACAGTAGAGTAGAAGAGTGCTCTTTTCTCAAAAGCAGAGTGTGTTTCTTGTAAGGCGAGCTACCGTTTGTTTCCCAGTCATAAATGGAGTTGAATCACATGCAGTTTTTTGTCCTACAAGGAAGAGTTGTTTTCTGGTAAGACGAGTCACTATTGTGCTCCAATTGCCATACACAGTGCAAATAGCACTCGCGTCTCTTCCCCGCAAGTACAGTGTATTGGACTGAAGAGGAGATACTGTTCTTGTCAGTTTCCTAAGCAGAGTTGAACTAGATATGGTCCATGTGTGTAGGAAGCACAGTTCTTTTGTTCTGAGCAAGCTCACTGTTTGGACCCCTTAGGAAACACATTAGAGTAGAAGAGTGCTCTTTTCTCAGAAGCAGAGTGTGTTTCTTGTAAGGTGAGCTAGCATTTGTTTCCCAGTCCTAAATGGAGTTGAATCACATGCAGTGTGTGGTCCCTAGAGCAAGAGTTGTTTTCTGGTAAGGAAAGTCACTATTGCTCTCCCATTGCCATACACAGTGCAAATAGCACTCTCGTCTGTTCCCAGCAAGTACAGTGTATCGGACTGAAGAGGAGCTACTGTTCTTGTCAGTTTCCTAAGCAGAGTTGAACTAGATAAGGACCGTGTATGTAGAAAGCACAGTTCTTTTGATCTGAGCAAGCTCACTGTTCTGGCCCTATAGGAAACACAGTAGAGTAGAAGAGTGCTCTTTTCTCAAAAGCAGAGTGCGTTTCATGTAAGGCGAGCTAGCGTTTGTTTCCTAGTCCTAAATGGAGTTGAATCACATGCAGTATGTGGTCCTACGAACAAGAGTTGTTTTCTGGTAAGGAAAGTCACTATTGTGCTCCCATTGCCATACACAGGGCAAATAGCACTCGCGTCTTTTCCCAGCAAGTACAGTGTATTGGACTGAATAGGAGCTACTGTTCTTGTCAGTTTCCTAAGCAGAGTTGAACTACATATAGTCCTTGTGTGTAGGAAGCACAGTTCTTATGTTCTGAGCAAGCTCACTGTTTGGACATCATAGGAAACACAGTAGAGTAGAAGAGTGCTCTTTTCTCTAAAGCGGAGTGTGTTTCTTGTAAGGCGAGCTAGCGTTTGTTTCCCAGTCCTAATTGGAGTGGAATCACATGCAGTTTCTGTCCAACGAACAAGAGTTGTTTTATGGTAAGAATAGTCACTATTGTGCTGCCATTGCCATACACAGGACAAATAGCACTGGCGTCTATTCGCAGCAAGTACAGTGTATTGGACTGAAGAGGATCTGCTGTTCTTGTCAGGTTCCGAAGAAGAATTGAACTAGGTATGGCCGTGTGTTCAGGAAACACAGTTCTTTTGTTTTGAGCAAGCTCACTGTTCGGACCCCATAAGAAACACAGTAGAGTAGAAGAGTGCTCTTTTCTCAAAGGCAGAGTGTATTTTTTGTAATGCAAGCTATCATTTGTTTCCCAGTCCTAAATGGAGTTGAATCACATGCAGTTTCTGGTCCTAAGAGCAAGAGATGTTTTCTGGTAAGGAAAGTCACTATTGTGCTCCCTTTGCCATACACAGTGCAAATAGCACTCGCGTCTGTTCCCAGCAAGTACAGTGTATCGGACTGAAGAGGAGCTACTGTTATTGTCAGTTTCTTAAGCAGAGTTGAACTAGATATGGTCCATGTGTGTAGGAAGCACAGTTCTTTGTTCTGAGCAAGCTCACTGTTTGGACCCCATAGGAAACACAGTAGAGTAGAAGAGTGCTCTTTTCTCAAAAGCAGAGAGTGTTTCATGTAAGGCGAGCTAGCATTTGTTTCCCAGTCCTAAACGGAGTTGAATCACATGCAGTTTCAGGTCATACGAGCAAGAGTTGTTTTCTGGTAAGGAGAGTCACTATTGCGCTCCCATTGCCATACACAGTGTAAATAGCACTCGCGTCTGTTCCCAGCAAGTACAGTGTATCGGACTGAAGAGGAGCTACTATTCTTGTCAGTCTCCTAAGCAGAGTTGAACTAGATATGGTCCATGTGTTTAGGAAGCACAGTTCTTTGTTCTGAGCAAGCTCACTGTTTGGACCCCATAGGAAACACAGTAGAATAGAAGAGTGCTCTTTTCTCAAAAGCAGAGAGTGTTTCATGTAAGGCGAGCTAGCATTTGTTTCCCAGTCCTAAACGGAGTTGAATCACATGCAGTTTCTGGTCCTACGAGCAAGAGTTGTTTTCTGGTAAGGAAAGTCACTATTGCGCTCCCATTGCCATACACAGTACAAATAGCACTCGCGTCTGTTCCCCGCAAGTACAGTGTATCGGACTGAAGAGGAGCTACTGTTCTTGTCAGTTTCCTAAGCAGAGTTGAACTAGATATGGCCCGTGTGTAGGAAGCACAGTTCTTTTGTTCTGAGCAGCTCACTGTTCTGGCCCTATAGGAAACACAGTAGAGTAGAAGAGTGCTCTTTTCTTTAAAGCAGATTTTGTTTCTTGTAAGGCGAGCTAGCGTTTGTTTCCCAGTCCTAAATGGAGTTGAATCACATCCAGTTTCTGGTCCTACGAGCAAGAGTTGTTTAATGATAAGAATAGTCACTATTGTGCTGCCATTGCCATACACAGGACAAATAGCACTGGCGTCTGTTCCCAGCAGTACAGTGTATTGGACTGAAGAGGAGCTACTGTTCTTGTCAGTTTCCTAAGCAGAATTGAACTAGATATGGCTGTGTGTGTAGAAAGCACAGTTCTTTTGTTCTGAGCAAGCTCACTGTTCGGACCCCATAGGAAACACAGTAGAGTAGAAGAGTGCTCTTTTCTCTAAAGCAGAGTGTATTTCTTGTAAGGCGAGCTAGCGTTTGTTTCCCAGACCTAAATGGAGTTGAATCACGTGCAGTTTTTTGTCCTACGAGCAAGAGTCGTTTTCTGGTAAGACGAGTCACTATTGTGCTCCAATTGCCATACACAGTGCAAATAGCACTCGCGTCTCTTCCCCGCAAGTACAGTGTATTGGACTGAAGAGGAGCTACTGTTCTTGTCAGTTTCCTAAGCAGAGTTGAACTAGATATGGTCCATGTGTGTAGGAAGCACAGTTCTTTTGTTCTGAGCAAGCTCACTGTTTGGACCCCATAGGAAACACAGTAGAGTAGAAGAGTGCTCTTTTCTCAGAAGCAGAGTGTGTTTCTTGTAAGGTGAGCTAGCATTTGTTTCCCAGTCCTAAATGGCGTTGAATCACATGCACTGTGTGGTCCTACAAGCAAGAGTTGTTTTCTTGTAAGGAAAGCCACTATTGTGCTCTCATTGCCATACACAGTGCAAATAGCACTCGCGTCTGTTCTTAGCAAGTACAGTGTATTGGACTGAACAGGAGCTACTGTTCTTGTCAGTTTCCTAAGCAGAGTTGAACTAGATATGGCCCGTGTGTCTAAGAAGCACAGTTCATTTGTTCTGATCAAGCTCACTGTTTGGACCCCGTAGGAAACACAGTAGAGTAGAAGAGTGCTCTTTTCTCAAAAGCAGAGTGTGTTTCTTGTAAGGCGAGCTAGCGTTTGTTTCCCAGTCCTAAATGGAGTTGAATCACATGCAGTTTTTTGTCCTATGTGCAAGAGTTGTTTTCTGGTAAGACGAGTCACTATTGTCCTCCAATTGCCATACACAGTGCAAATAGCACTCGCGTCTCTTCCCCGCAAATACAGTGTATTGGACTGAAGAGGAGCTACTGTTCTTGTCAGTTTCCTAAGCAGAGTTGAACTAGATATGGTCCATGTGTGTAGGAAGCACAGTTCTTTTGTTCTGAGCAAGCACACTGTTTGGACCCCATAGGAAACACAGTAGAGTAGAAGAGTGCTCTTTTCTCAGAAGCAGAGTGTGTTTCTTGTAAGGTGAGCTAGCATTTGTTTCCCAGTCCTAAATGGCGTTGAATCACATGCAGTGTGTGGTCCTACGAGCAAGAGTTGTTTTCTGGTAAGGAAAGTCACTATTGCTCTCCCATTGCCATACACAGTGCAAATAGCACTCGCGTCTGTTCCCAGCAAGTACAGTGTATCGTACTGAAGAGGAGCTACTGTTCTTGTCAGTTTCCTAAGCAGAGTTGAACTAGATAAGGACCGTGTATGTAGAAAGCACAGTTCTTTTGATCTGAGCAAGCTCACTGTTCTGGCCCTATAGGAAACACAGTAGAGTAAAGAGTGCTCTTTTCTCAAAAGCAGAGTGCGTTTCATGTAAGGCGAGCTAGCGTTTGTTTCCTAGTCCTAAATGGAGTTGAATCACATGCAGTATGTGGTCCTACGAACAAGAGTTGTTTTCTGGTAAGGAAAGTCACTATTGTGCTCCCATTGCCATACACAGGGCAAATAGCACTCGCGTCTTTTCCCAGCAAGTACAGTGTATTGGACTGAATAGGAGCTACTGTTCTTGTCAATTTCCTAAGCAGAGTTGAACTACATATAGTCCTTGTGTGTAGGAAGCACAGTTCTTATGTTCTGAGCAAGCTCACTGTTTGGACCTCACAGGAAACACAGTAGAGTAGAAGAGTGCACTTTTCTCTAAAGCAGAGTGTGTTTCTTGTAAGGCGAGCTAGCGTTTGTTTCCCAGTCCTAAATGGAGTGGAATCACATGCAGTTTCTGTCCTACGAGCAAGAGTTGTTTTATGGTAAGAATAGTCACTATTGTGCTGCCATTGCCATACACAGGACAAATAGCACTGGCGTCTATTCGCAGCAAGTACAGTGTATTAGAATGAAGAGGATCTGCTGTTCTTGTCAGGTTCCGAAGAAGAATTGAACTAGATATGGCCATGTGTTCAGGAAGCACAGTTCTTTTGTTCTGAGCAAGCTCACTGTTCGGACCACATAGGAAACACAGTAGAGTAGAAGAGTGCTCTTTTCTCAAAAGCAGAGTGTGTTTTTTGTAAGGGAAGCTATCATTTGTTTCCCAGTCCTAAATGGAGTTGAATCACATGCAGTTTCTGGTCCTAAGAGCAAGAGTTGTTTTCTGGTAAGGAAAGTCACTATTGTGCTCCCTTTGCCATACACAGTGCAAATAGCACTCGCGTCTGTTCCCAGCAAGTACAGTGAATCGGACTGAAGAGGAGCTACTGTTATTGTCAGTTTCCTAAGCAGAGTTGAACTAGATATGGTCCATGTGTGTAGGAAGCACAGTTCTTTGTTCTGAGCAAGCTCACTGTTTGGACCCATAGGAAACACAGTAGAGTAGAAGAGTGCTCTTTTCTCAAAAGCAGAGAGTGTTTCATGTAAGGCGAGCTAGCATTTGTTTCCCAGTCCTAAACGGAGTTGAATCACATGCAGTTTCAGGTCATACGAGCAAGAGTTGTTTTCTGGTAAGGAAAGTCACTATTGCGCTCCCATTGCCATACACAGTGTAAATAGCACTCGCGTCTGTTCCCAGCAAGTACAGTGTATCGGACTGAAGAGGAGCTACTATTCTTGTCAGTCTCCTAAGCAGAGTTGAACTAGATATGGTCCATGTGTTTAGGAAGCACAGTTCTTTGTTCTGAGCAAGCTCACTGTTTGGACCCCATAGGAAACACAGTAGAGTAGAAGAGTGCTCTTTTCTCAAAAGCAGAGAGTGTTTCATGTAAGGCGAGCTAGCATTTGTTTCCCAGTCCTAAACGGAGTTGAATCACATGCAGTTTCTGGTCCTACGAGCAAGAGTTGTTTTCTGGTAAGGAAAGTCACTATTGCGCTCCCATTGCCATACACAGTGCAAATAGCACATGCGTCTGTTCCCAGCATTTACAGTGTATTGGACTGAAGAGGAGCTACTGTTCTTGTCAGGTTCCTAAGCAGAGTTGAACTAGATATGGCCCGTGTGTGTGGGAAGCACAGTTCTTATGTTCAGAGCAAGCTCACTGCTCTGGCCCCATAGGAAACACAGTAGAGTAGAAGAGTGCTCTTTTTTCAAAAGCAGAGTGTGTTTCTTGTAAGGCCAGCTAGCGTTTGTTTCCCAGTCCTAAATCAGTTGAGTCACATGCAGTTTTTTGTCCTACGAGCAAGAGTTGTTTTCTCGTAAGACAAGTCACTATTGTGCTCCAATTGCCATACACAGTGCAAATAGCACTCGCGTCTGTTCACAGCAAGTACAGTGTATCGGACTGAAGAGGAGCTACAGTTCTTGTGAGTTTCCTAAGCAGAGTTGAACTAGTTATAGCCCGTATGTAGGAAGCACAGTTCTTTTGTTTTGAGCAAGCTCACTGTTCTGGCCCTATAGGAAACACAGTAGAGTAGAAGACTGCTCTTTTCTCAAAAGCAGAGTGTGTTTCTTGTAAAGCGAGCTAGAGTTTATTTCCCAGTCCTAAATGGAGTTGAATCCCATGCAGTTTCTGGTCCTACGAGCAAGAGTTGTTTTCTGGTAAGAAGAGTCACTATTGCGCTGCCATTGCCATACACAGGACAAATAGCACTGGCGTCTCTTCCCAGCAAGTACAGTGTAATGGACTGAAGAGGATCTACTGTTCTTGTCAGGTTCCTAAGCAGACTTGAACTAGATATGGCCGTGTGTGTAGGAAGCACAGTTTTTTTTGTTTTGAGCAAGCTCACTTTTCGGAACACCTAGGAAACACAGTAGAGTAGAAGAGTGCTCTTTTCTCAAAAGCAGAGTGTGTTTCTTGGAAGTCGAGCTAGCGTTTGTTTCCCAGTCCTAAATGGAGTTGAGTCACATGCAGTTTTTTGTCCTACGAGCAAGAGTTGTTTTCTCGTAAGACAAGTCACTATTGTGCTCCAATTGCCATACACAGTGCAAATAGCACTGGCGTCTGTTCCCTGCAAGTACAGTGTATTGGACTCAAGAGGAGCTACTGTTCTTGTCCGTTTCCTAAGCAGAGTTGAACTAGATATGGCCCGTGTGTGTAAGATGCACAGTTCTTTTTTTCTGAGCAAGCTCAGTGTTCTGGCCCCAGAGGAAACACAGTAGAGTAGAAGAGTGCTCTTTTCTCAAAAGCAGAGTGTGTTTCTTGTAAGGCGAGCTAGCGTTTGTTTCCCAGTCCTAAATGGAGTTGAGTCATTTGCAGTTTTTTGTCCTACGAGCAAGAGTTGCTTTCTGGTAAGACGAGTCACTATTGTGCTAAAATTGCCATACACAGTGCAAATAGCACTCGCGTCTGTTCCCCGCAAATAAAGTGTATTGGACTGAAGAGGAGCTACTGATCTTGTCAGTTTCATAAGCAGAGTTGAACTAGATATGGCCCGTGTATGTAGGAAGCACAGTTCTTTTGTTCTGAGCAAGCTCACTGTTCAGACCCCATAGGAAACACAGTAGAGTAGAAGAGTGCTCTTTTCTCAAAAGCAGAGTGTGTTTCATGTAAGGCGAGCTAGCATTTGTTTCCAAGTCCTAAATGGAGTTGAATCACATGCAGTTTCTGGTCCTACGAGCAAGAGTTGTTTTCTGGTAAGAGGAGTCACTATTGTGCTCCAATTGACATACACAGTGCAAATAGCACTCGCGTCTCTTTCCAGCAAGTACAGTGTATTGGACTAAAGAGGAGCTACTGTTCTTGTCAGTTTCCTATGCAGAGTTGAACTAGATATGGCCATGTGAGTAGGAAGCACAGTTTTTTTGTTCTGAGCAAGCTCACTGTTCGGAACACATAGGTAACACAGTAGAGTAGAAGAGTGCTCTTTTCTCAAAAGCAGAGTGTGTTTCTTGGAAGTCGAGCTATCATTTGTTTCCCAGTTAAATGGAGTTGAGTCACATGCAGTTTTTTTCTCCTACGAGCAAGAGTTGTTTTCTGGTAAGAGAAGCCACTATTGCGCTCCAATTGCCATACACAGTGCAAATAGCACTCGCGTCTGTTCCCTGCAAGTACAGTGTATTGGACAGAAGAGGAGCTATTGTTCTTGTCAGTTTCCTAAGCAGAGTTGAACTCGATATGGCCCATGTGTGTAGGAAGCACAGTTCTTTTGTTCTGAGCAAGCTCACTGTTCGGAACCCATGGGAAACACAGTAGAATAGAAGAGTGCTCTTTTCTCAAAAGCAGAGTGTGTTTCATGTAAGGCGAGCTAGCATTTGTTTCCCAATCCTAAATGGAGTTGAATCACATGCAGATTCTGGTCTTACGAGCAAGAGATGTTTTCTGGTAAGGAAAGTCACTATTGCGCTCCCATTGACATACACAGTGCAAATAGCACTCGCGTCTGTTCCCAGCAAGTACAGTGTATCGGACTGAAGAGGAACTACTGTTCTTGTCAGTTTCCTAAGCATAGTTGAACTAGATATGGCCCGTGTGTAGGAAGCACAGTACTTTTGTTCTGAGCAAGCTCACTGTTCTGGCCCTATAGGAAACACAGTAGAGTAGAAGTGTGCTCTTTTCTCTAAAGCAGAGTGTGTTCCTTGTAAGGTGAGCTAGCTTTTGTTTGCCAGTCCTAAATGGAGTTGAATCACATGCAGTTTCTGGTCCTACAAGCAAGAGTTGTTTTCTGGTAAGAAGAGTCACTATTGCGCTGCCATTGCCATACACAGGACAAATAGCACTGGCGTCTCTTCCCAGCAAGTACAGTGTATTGGACTGAAGAGGATCTACTGTTCTTGTCAGGTTCCTAAGCAGAGTTGAACTAGATATGGCCGTGTGTGTAGGAAGCACAGTTTTTTTGTTCTGAGCAAGCTCACTTTTCGGAACACCTAGGAAACACAGTAGAGTAGAAGAGTGCTCTTTTCTCAAAAGCAGAGTGAGTTTCTTGTAAAGCGAGCTAGACTTTGTTTCCCAGTCCTAAATGGAGTGGAATCACATGCAGTTTCTGGGCCTACGAGCAAGAGTTGTTTTCTGGTAAGAAGAGTCACTATTGCGCTGCCATTGCCATACACAGGACAAATAGCACTGGCGTCTGTTCCCAGCAAGTATAGTGTATTGGACTGAAGAGGATCTACTGTTCTTGTCAGGTTCCTAAGCAGACTTGAACTAGATATGGCCGTATGTGTAGGAAGCACAGTTCTTTTGTTCAGAGCAAGCTCACTGTTCGGACATCACAGGAAACACAGTAGAGTAGAAGAGTGCTCTTTTCTCAAAAGCAGAGTGTGTTTCTTGTAAGGTGAGCTCGCGTTTGTTTCCCAGTCCTAAATGGTGTTGAATCTCATGCAGTTTCTGGTCCTAAGAGCAAGAGTTGTTTTCTGGTAAGGAAAGTCACTATTGCGCTCCCCTTGCCATACATAGTGCAAATAGCTCTCGCGTCTATCCCCAGCAAGTACAGTGTATCGGACTGAAGAGGAGCTACTGTTCTTGTTAGTTTCCTAATCAGAGTTGAACTAGATAATGGGCTCGTGTGTGTAGGAAGCACAGTTCTTATGTTCTGAACAAGCTCACTGTTCTGGCCCTATTGGAAACACAGTAGAGTAGAAGTGTGCTCTTTTCTCAAAAGCAGAGTGTGTTTTTGTAAGGCGAGCTAGCGTTTGTTTCCCAGTCCTAAATGGAGTTGAATCACATGCAGTTTCTTGTCCTACGAAAAAGAGCTGTTTTCTGGTAAGGAAAGTCACTATTGCGCTCCCATTGCCCTACACAAGGCAAATAGCACTCGTGTCTTTTCCCAGCAAGTACAGTGTATTGGACTGAATAGGATCTACTCTTCTTGTCAGTTTCCTAAGCAGAGTTCAACTAGATATGGACCGTGTGTAGGAAGCACAGTTCTTATGTTCTGAGCAAGCTCACTGTTCTGGCCCTATAGGAAACACAGTAGAGTAGAAGAGTGCTCTTTTCTCTGAAGCAGAGTGTGTTTCTTGTAAGGCGAGCTAGCGTTTGTTTCCTAGTCATAAATGGAGTTGAGTCACATGCAGTTTTTTGTCCTACGAGCAAGAGTTGTTTTCTGGTAAGACAATTCACTATTGTGCTCCAATTGCCATAAACAGTGCAAATAGCACTCGCGTCTGTTCGCTGCAAGTACAGTGTATTGGAAGGAAGAGGAGCTATTGTTCTTGTCAGTTTCCTAAGCAGAGTTGAAGTAGATATGGCCCATGTGTGTAGAAAGCACAGTTCTTTTGTTCTGAGCAAGCTCACTGTTCGGACCCCATAGGAAACACAGTAGAGTAGAAGAGTGCTCTTTTCTCAAAAGCAGAGTGTGTTTCATGTAAGGCGAGCTAGCATTTGTTTCCCAGTCCTAAATGGAGTTGAATCTCATGCAGTTTCTGGTCTTACGAGCAAGAGTTGTTTTCTGGTAAGGAAAGTCACTATTGAGCTCCCATTGACATGCACAGTGCAAATAGCACTCGTGTCTGTTCCCAGCAAGTACAGTGTATCGGACTGAAGAGGAGCTACTGTTCTTGTCAGTTTCCTAAGCAGAGTTGAACTAGATATGGCCCGTGTGTTGGAAGCACAGTTCTTTTTTTCTGAGCAAGCTCACTGTTCTGGCCCTATTGGAAACACAGTAGAGTAGAAGAGTGCTCTTTTCTCTAAAGCAGAGTGTGTTCCTTGTAAGGTGAGCTAGCTTTTGTTTCCAAGTCCTAAATGGAGTTGAATCCCATGCAGTTTCTGGTCCTACAAGCAAGAGTTGTTTTCTGGTCAGAAGAGTCACTATTGCGCTGCCATTGCCATACACAGGACAAATAGCACTGGCGTCTGTTCCCAGCAAGTACAGTGTATTGGACTGAAGAGGATCTACTGTTCTTGTCAGGTTCCTAAGCAGAATTGAACTAGATACGGCCGTGTGTGTAGGAAGCACAGTTCTTTTGTTCTGAGCAAGCTCACTGTTCGGACCCCATAGGAAACACAATAGAGTAGAAGAGTGCTCTTTCTCAAAAGCAGAGTGTGTTTCTTCTAAGTCGAGCTAGCGTTTGTTTCCCAGTCCTCAATGGAGTTGAGTCACATGCAGTTTTTTGTCCTACGAGCAAGAGTTTTTTTCTGGTAAGACGAGTCATTATTGTGCTCCAATGCCATACACAGTGCAAATAGCACTCGCGTCTGTTCCCTGCAAGTACAGTGTATCAGACTGAAGAGGAGCTACTGTTCTTGTCAGTTTCCTAAGCAGAGTTGAACTAGTTATGGCCCGTGTGTAGAAAGCACAGTTCTTTTGTTCTGAGCAAGCTCACTGTTCTGGCCCTATAGGAAACACAATAGAGTAGAAGAGTGCTCTTTTCCCTAAAGCAGAGTGTGTTTCTTGAAAGTCGAGCTAGCGTTTGTTTCCCAGTCCTAAATGGAGTTGAATCACATGCAGTTTCTAGTCCTACGAGCAAGGGTTGTTTTATGGTAAGAAGAGTCACTATTGCGCTGCCATTGCCATACACAGGACAAATAGCACTGGCGTCTGTTCCCAGCAAGTACAGTGTATTGTACAGAAGAGGATCTACTGTTCTTGTCAGGTTCCTAAGCAGAGTTGAACTAGATATGGCCCGTGTGTGTAGGAAGCACCGTTCTTATGTTCTGAGCAAGCTCACTGTTCTGGCCCTATATAAAACACAGAAGAGTAGAAGAGTGCTCTTTTCTCAAAAGCAGAGTGTGTTTTTGTAAGGCGAGCTATCGTTTGTTTCCTAGTCCTAAATGGAGTTGAATCACATGCAGTTTCTGGTCCTACGAACAAGAGTTTTTTTCTGGTAAGGAAAGTCACTATTGTGCTCCCATTGCCCTACACAAGGCAAATAGCACTCGCGTCTTTTCCCAGCAACTACAGTGTATTGGACTGAATAGGAGCTACTGTTCTTGACAGTTTCCTAAGAAGAGTTGAACTAGATATGGCCCGTGTGTAGGAAGTACAGTTCTTTTTTTCTGAGCAAGCTTACTGTTCTGGCCCTATAGGAAAAACAGTAGAGTAGAAGAGTGCTCTTTTCTCAAAAGCAGAGTGTGTTTCTTGTAAAGCGAGCTAGAGTTTGTTTCCCAGTCCTAAATGGAGTGGAATCACATGCAGTTTCTGGTCCTACGAGCAAGAGTTGTTTTCTGGTAAGAAGAGTCACTATTGCGCTGCCATTGCCATACACAGGACAAATAGCACTGGCGTCTCTTCCCAGCAAGTACAGTGTATTGGACTGAAGAGGATCTACTGTTCTTGTCAGGTTCCTAAGCAGACTTGAACTAGATATGGCCGTATGTGTAGGAAGCACAGTTCTTTTGTTCAGAGCAAGCTCACTGTTCGGACACCATAGGAAACACAGTAGAGTAGAAGAGTGCTCTTTTCTCAAAAGCAGAGTGTGTTTCTTGTAAGGCGAGCTCGCGTTTGTTTCCCAGTCCTAAATGGTGTTGAATCTCATGCAGTTTCTGGTCCTAAGAGCAAGAGTTGTTTTCTGGTAAGGAAAGTCACTATTGCGCTCCCCTTGCCATACATAGTGCAAATAGCTCTCGCGTCTATCCCCAGCAAGTACAGTGTATCGGACTGAAGAGGAGCTACTGTTCTTGTCAGTTTCCTAAGCAGAGTTGAACTAGATAAGGGCTCGTGTGTGTAGGAAGCACAGTTCTTATGTTCTGAACAAGCTCACTGTTCTGGCCCTATTGGAAACACAGTAGAGTAGAAGAGTGCTCTTTTCTCAAAAGCAGAGTGTGTTTTTGTAAGGCAAGCTAGCGTTTGTTTCCCAGTCCTAAATGGAGTTGAATCACATGCAGTTTCTGGTCCTACGAAAAAGAGCTGTTTTCTGGTAAGGAAAGTCACTATTGCGCTCCCATTGCCCTACACAAGGCAAATAGCACTCGCGTCTTTTCCCAGCAAGTACAGTGTATTGGACTGAATAGGATCTACTCTTCTTGTCAGTTTCCTAAGCAGAGTTCAACTAGATATGGACCGTGTGTAGGAAGCACAGTTCTTATGTTCTGAGCAAGCTCACTGTTCTGGCCTTATAGGAAACACAGTAGAGTAGAAGAGTGCTCTTTTCTCTGAATCAGAGTGTGTTTCTTGTAAGGCGAGCTAGCGTTTGTTTCCTAGTTATAAATGGAGTTGAGTCACATGCAGTTTTTTGTCCTACGAGCAAGAGTTGTTTTCTGGTAAGACAAGTCACTATTGTGCTCCAATTGCCATAAACAGTGCTAATAGCACTCGCGTCTGTTCCCTGCAAGTACAGTGTATTGGAAGGAAGAGGAGCTATTGTTCTTGTCAGTTTCCTAAGCAGAGTTGAACTAGATATGGCCCATGTGTGTAGAAAGCACAGTTCTTTTGTTCTGAGCAAGCTCACTGTTCGGACCCCATAGGAAACACAGTAGAGTAGAAGAGTGCTCTTTTCTCAAAAGCAGAGTGTGTTTCATGTAAGGCGAGCTAGCATTTGTTTCCCAGTCCTAAATGGAGTTGAATCTCATGCAGTTTCTGGTCTTACGAGCAAGAGTTGTTTTCTGGTAAGGAAAGTCACTATTGAGCTCCCATTGACATGCACAGTGCAAATAGCACTCGTGTCTGTTCCCAGCAAGTACAGTGTATCGGACTGAAGAGGAGCTACTGTTCTTGTCAGTTTCCTAAGCAGAGTTGAACTAGATATGGCCCGTGTGTTGGAAGCACAGTTCTTTTTTTCTGAGCAAGCTCACTGTTCTGGCCCTATTGGAAACACAGTAGAGTAGAAGAGTGCTCTTTTCTCTAAAGCAGAGTGTGTTTCTTGTAAGGTGAGCTAGCTTTTGTTTCCAAGTCCTAAATGGAGTTGAATCCCATGCAGTTTCTGGTCCTACAAGCAAGAGTTATTTTCTGGTAAGAAGAGTCACTATTGCGCTGCCATTGCCATACACAGGACAAATAGCACTGGCGTCTGTTCCCAGCAAGTACAGTGTATTGGACTGAAGAGGATCTACTGTTCTTGTCAGGTTCCTAAGCAGAATTGAACTAGATACGGCCGTGTGTGTAGGAAGCACAGTTCTTTTGTTCTGAGCAAGCTCACTGTTCGGACCCCATAGGAAACACAATAGAGTAGAAGAGTGCTCTTTCTCAAAAGCAGAGTGTGTTTCTTGTAAGTCGAGGTAGCGTTTGTTTCCCAGTCCTCAATGGAGTTGAGTCACATGCAGTTTTTTGTCCTACGAGCAAGAGTTTTTTTCTGGTAAGACGAGTCATTATTGTGCTCCAATGCCATACACAGTGCAAATAGCACTCGCGTCTGTTCCCAGCAAGTACAGTGTATCGGACTGAAGAGGAGCTACTGTTCTTGTCAGTTTCCTAAGCAGAGTTGAACTAGTTATGGCCCGTGTGTAGAAAGCACAGTTCTTTTGTTCTGAGCAAGCTCAGTGTTCTGGCCCTATAAGAAACACAATAGAGTAGAAGAGTGCTCTTTTCCCTAAAGCAGAGTGTGTTTCTTGAAAGTCGAGCTAGCGTTTGTTTCCCAGTCCTAAATGGAGTTGAATCACATGCAGTTTCTAGTCCTACGAGCAAGGGTTGTTTTATGGTAAGAAGAGTCACTATTGTGCTGCCATTGCCATACACAGGACAAATAGCACTGGCGTCTGTTCCCAGCAAGTACAGTGTATTGTACAGAAGAGGATCTACTGTTCTTGTCAGGTTCCTAAGCAGAATTGAACTAGATATGGCCGTGTGTGTAGGAAGCACAGTTCTAATGTTCTGAGCAAGTTCACTCTTCTGGCTCTATAGGAAACACAGTAGAGTAGAAGAGTGCTCTTTTCTCAAAAGCAGAGTGTGTTTCTTGGAAGTCGAGCTAGCGTTTGTTTCCTAGTCCTAAATGGAGTTGAATCACATGCAGTTTTTTGTCCTACGAGCAAGAGTTGTTTTCTGGTAAGACAAGTCACTATTGTGCTCCAATTGCCAACACAGTTCAAATAGCACTCGCGTCTGTTCACTGCAAGTACAGTGTATTGGAAGAAAGAGGAGCTATTGTTCTTGTCAGTTTCCTAAGCAGAGTTGAACGAGATATGGCCTTGTGTGTAGGAAGCACAGTCCTTTTGTTCTGAGCTAGCTCACTGTTCTGGCCTTATAGGAAACACAGTAGAGTAGAAGAGTGCTCTTTTCTCTAAAGCAGAGTGTGTTTCATGTAAGGCGAGCTAGCATTTGTTTCCCAGTCCTAAATGGAGTTGAATCTCATGCTGTTTCTGGTCTTACGAGCAAGAGTTGTTTTCTGGTAAGGAAAGTCACTATTGCGCTCCCATTGACATACACAGTGCAAATAGCACTCGCGTCTGTTCCCAGCAAGTGCAGTGTATCGGACTGAAGAGGAGCTACTGTTCTTGTCAGTTTCCTAAGCAGAGTTGAATTAGATATGGCCCGTGTGTAGGAAGCACAGTTCCTTTGTTCTGAGCAAACTCACTGTTCTGGCCCTATAGGAAACACAGTAGAGTAGAAGAGTGCTCTTTTCTCTAAAGCAGAGTGTGTTTCTTGTAAGGTGAGCCAGCTTTTGTTTCCCAGTCCTAAATGGAGTTGAATCACATGCAGTTTCTGGTCCTACAAGCAAGAGTTGTTTTCTGGTAAGAAGAGTCACTATTGCGCTGCCATTGCCATACACAGGACAAATAGCACTGGCGTCTGTTCCCAGCAAGTACACTGTATTGGACTGAAGAGGATCTACTGTTCTTGTCAGGTTCCTAAGCAGAATTGAACTAGATATGGCCGTGTGTGTAGGAAGCACAGTTCTTTTGTTCTGAGCAAGCTCACTGTTCGGACCCCATAGGAAACACAGTAGAGTAGAAGAGTGCTCTTTTCTCAAAAGCAGAGTGTGTTTCTTGTAAGGCAAGCTAGCATTTGTTTCCCAGTCCTAAATGGAGTTTAATCACATGCAGTTTCTGGTCCTACGAGCAAGAGTTGTTTTCTCGTAAGGAAAGTCACTATTGCGCTCCCATTGCCATACACAGTGCAAATAGCACTCGCGTCTGTTCCCAGCAGTACAGTGTATTGTACAGAAGAGGATCTACTGTTCTTGTCAGGTTCCTAAGCAGAATTGAACTAGATATGGCCGTGTGTGTAGGAAGCACAGTTCTAAAGTTCTGAGCAAGTTCAATCTTCTGGCTCTATAGGAAACACAGTAGAGTAGAAGAGTGCTCTTTTCTCGAAAGCAGAGTGTGTTTCTTGGAAGTCGAGCTAGCGTTTGTTTCCTAGTCCTAAATGGAGTTGAGTCACATGCAGTTTTTTGTCCTACGAGCAAGAGTTGTTTTCTGGTAAGACAAGTCACTATTGTGCTCCAATTGCCCTACACATTGCAAATAGCACTCGCGTCTGTTCCCTGCAAGTACAGTGTATTGGAAGGAAGAGGAACTATTGTTCTTGTCAGTTTCCTAAGCAGAGTTGAACTAGATATGGCCCATGTGTGTAGGAAGCACAGTTCTTTTGTTCTGAGCAAGCTCACTGTTCGGACCCCTTAGGAAACACAGTAGAGTAGAAGAGTGCTCTTTTCTCAAAAGCAGAGTGTTTTTCATGTAAGGCGAGCTAGCATTTGTTTCCCAGTCCTAAATGGAGTTGAATCACATGCAGTTTCTGGTCTTACGAGTAAGAGTTGTTTTCTGGTAAGGAAAGTCACTATTGTGCTCCCATTGCCATACACAGTGCAAATAGCACTCGCATCTTTTCCCAGCAAGTACAGTGTATCGGACTGAAGAGGTGCTACTGTTCTTGTCAGTTTCCTAAGCAGAGTTGAACTAGATATGGCCCGTGTGTAGGAAGCACAGTTCTTTTGTTCAGAGCAAGCTCACTGTTCGGACCCCTTAGGAAACACAGTAGAGTAGAAGAGTGCTCTTTTCTCAAAAGCAGAGTGTGTTTCATGTAAGGCGAGCTAGCATTTGTTTCCCAGTACTAAATGGAGTTGAATCACATGCAGTTTCTGGTCTTACGAGCAAGAGTTGTTTTCTGGTAAGGAAAGTCACTATTGCGCTCCCATTGCCATACACAGTGCAAATAGCCCTCGCGTCTGTTCCCAGCAAGTACAGTGTATCGGACTGAAGAGGTGCTACTGTTCTTCTCAGTTTCCTAAGCAGAGTTGAACGTGATATGGCCTTGTGTGTAGGAAGCACAGTCCTTTTGTTCTGAGCTAGCTCACTGTTCTGGCCTTATAGGAAACACAGTAGAGTAGAAGAGTGCTCTTTTCTCTAAAGCAGAGTGTGTTTCATGTAAGGCGAGCTAGCATTTGTTTCCCAGTCCTAAATGGAGTGGAATCACATGCAGTTTCTGGTCCTACGAGCAAGAGTTGTTTTCTGGTAAGAAGAGTCACTATTGCGCTGCCATTGCCATACACAGGACAAATAGCACTGGCGTCTGTTTCCAGCAAGTACAGTGTATTGGACTGAAGAGGATCTACTGTTCTTGTCAGGTTCCTAAGCAGACTTGAACTAGATATGGCCGTATGTGTAGGAAGCACAGTTCTTTTGTTCAGAGCAAGCTCACTGTTCGGACACCATAGGAAACACAGTAGAGTAGAAGAGTGCTCTTTTCTCAAAAGCAGAGTGTGTTTCTTGTAAGGTGAGCTCGCGTTTGTTTCCCAGTCCTAAATGGAGTTGAATCCCATGCAGTTTCTGGTCCTACAAGCAAGAGTTGTTTTCTGGTCAGAAGAGTCACTTTTGCGCTGCCATTGCCATACACAGGACAAATACCACTGGCGTCTGTTCCCAGCAAGTACAGTGTATTGGACTGAAGAGGATCTACTGTTCTTGTCAGGTTCCTAAGCAGAATTGAACTAGATACGGCCGTGTGTGTAGGAAGCACAGTTCTTTTGTTCTGAGCAAGCTCACTGTTCGGACCCCATAGGAAACACAATAGAGTAGAAGAGTGCTCTTTCTCAAAAGCAGAGTGTGTTTCTTCTAAGTCGAGCTAGCGTTTGTTTCCCAGTCCTCAATGGAGTTGAGTCACATGCAGTTTTTTGTCCTACGAGCAAGAGTTTTTTTCTGGTAAGACGAGTCATTATTGTGCTCCAATGCCATACACAATGCAAATAGCACTCGCGTCTGTTCCCTGCAAGTACAGTGTATCAGACTGAAGAGGAGCTACTGTTCTTGTCAGTTTCCTAAGCAGAGTTGAACTAGTTATGGCCCGTGTGTAGAAAGCACAGTTCTTTTGTTCTGAGCAAGCTCACTGTTCTGGCCCTATAGGAAACACAATAGAGTAGAAGAGTGCTCTTTTCCCTAAAGCAGAGTGTGTTTCTTGAAAGTCGAGCTAGCGTTTGTTTCCCAGTCCTAAATGGAGTTGAATCACATGCAGTTTCTAGTCCTACGAGCAAGGGTTGTTTTATGGTAAGAAGAGTCACTATTGCGCTGCCATTGCCATACACAGGACAAATAGCACTGGCGTCTGTTCCCAGCAAGTACAGTGTATTGTACAGAAGAGGATCTACTGTTCTTGTCAGGTTCCTAAGCAGAGTTGAACTAGATATGGCCCGTGTGTGTAGGAAGCACCGTTCTTATGTTCTGAGCAAGCTCACTGTTCTGGCCCTATATAAAACACAGAAGAGTAGAAGAGTGCTCTTTTCTCAAAAGCAGAGTGTGTTTTTGTAAGGCGAGCTATCGTTTGTTTCCTAGTCCTAAATGGAGTTGAATCACATGCAGTTTCTGGTCCTACGAACAAGAGTTTTTTTCTGGTAAGGAAAGTCACTATTGTGCTCCCATTGCCCTACACAAGGCAAATAGCACTCGCGTCTTTTCCCAGCAACTACAGTGTATTGGACTGAATAGGAGCTACTGTTCTTGACAGTTTCCTAAGAAGAGTTGAACTAGATATGGCCCGTGTGTAGGAAGTACAGTTCTTTTTTTCTGAGCAAGCTTACTGTTCTGGCCCTATAGGAAAAACAGTAGAGTAGAAGAGTGCTCTTTTCTCAAAAGCAGAGTGTGTTTCTTGTAAAGCGAGCTAGAGTTTGTTTCCCAGTCCTAAATGAAGTGGAATCACATGCAGTTTCTGGTCCTACGAGCAAGAGTTGTTTTCTGGTAAGAAGAGTCACTATTGCGCTGCCATTGCCATACACAGGACAAATAGCACTGGCGTCTCTTCCCAGCAAGTACAGTGTATTGGACTGAAGAGGATCTACTGTTCTTGTCAGGTTCCTAAGCAGACTTGAACTAGATATGGCCGTATGTGTAGGAAGCACAGTTCTTTTGTTCAGAGCAAGCTCACTGTTCAGACACCATAGGAAACACAGTAGAGTAGAAGAGTGCTCTTTTCTCAAAAGCAGAGTGTGTTTCTTGTAAGGCGAGCTCGCGTTTGTTTCCCAGTCCTAAATGGTGTTGAATCTCATGCAGTTTCTGGTCCTAAGAGCAAGAGTTGTTTTCTGGTAAGGAAAGTCACTATTGCGCTCCCCTTGCCATACATAGTGCAAATAGCTCTCGCGTCTATCCCCAGCAAGTACAGTGTATCGGACTGAAGAGGAGCTACTGTTCTTGTCAGTTTCCTAAGCAGAGTTGAACTAGATAAGGGCTCGTGTGTGTAGGAAGCACAGTTCTTATGTTCTGAACAAGCTCACTGTTCTGGCCCTATTGGAAACACAGTAGAGTAGAAGAGTGCTCTTTTCTCAAAAGCAGAGTGTGTTTTTGTAAGGCAAGCTAGCGTTTGTTTCCCAGTCCTAAATGGAGTTGAATCACATGCAGTTTCTGGTCCTACGAAAAAGAGCTGTTTTCTGGTAAGGAAAGTCACTATTGCGCTCCCATTGCCCTACACAAGGCAAATAGCACTCGCGTCTTTTCCCAGCAAGTACAGTGTATTGGACTGAATAGGATCTACTCTTCTTGTCAGTTTCCTAAGCAGAGTTCAACTAGATATGGACCGTGTGTAGGAAGCACAGTTCTTATGTTCTGAGCAAGCTCACTGTTCTGGCCTTATAGGAAACACAGTAGAGTAGAAGAGTGCTCTTTTCTCTGAATCAGAGTGTGTTTCTTGTAAGGCGAGCTAGCGTTTGTTTCCTAGTTATAAATGGAGTTGAGTCACATGCAGTTTTTTGTCCTACGAGCAAGAGTTGTTTTCTGGTAAGACAAGTCACTATTGTGCTCCAATTGCCATAAACAGTGCTAATAGCACTCGCGTCTGTTCCCTGCAAGTACAGTGTATTGGAAGGAAGAGGAGCTATTGTTCTTGTCAGTTTCCTAAGCAGAGTTGAACTAGATATGGCCCATGTGTGTAGAAAGCACAGTTCTTTTGTTCTGAGCAAGCTCACTGTTCGGACCCCATAGGAAACACAGTAGAGTAGAAGAGTGCTCTTTTCTCAAAAGCAGAGTGTGTTTCATGTAAGGCGAGCTAGCATTTGTTTCCCAGTCCTAAATGGAGTTGAATCTCATGCAGTTTCTGGTCTTACGAGCAAGAGTTGTTTTCTGGTAAGGAAAGTCACTATTGAGCTCCCATTGACATGCACAGTGCAAATAGCACTCGTGTCTGTTCCCAGCAAGTACAGTGTATCGGACTGAAGAGGAGCTACTGTTCTTGTCAGTTTCCTAAGCAGAGTTGAACTAGATATGGCCCGTGTGTTGGAAGCACAGTTCTTTTTTTCTGAGCAAGCTCACTGTTCTGGCCCTATTGGAAACACAGTAGAGTAGAAGAGTGCTCTTTTCTCTAAAGCAGAGTGTGTTTCTTGTAAGGTGAGCTAGCTTTTGTTTCCAAGTCCTAAATGGAGTTGAATCCCTTGCAGTTTCTGGTCCTACAAGCAAGAGTTATTTTCTGGTAAGAAGAGTCACTATTGCGCTGCCATTGCCATACACAGGACAAATAGCACTGGCGTCTGTTCCCAGCAAGTACAGTGTATTGGACTGAAGAGGATCTACTGTTCTTGTCAGGTTCCTAAGCAGAATTGAACTAGATACGGCCGTGTGTGTAGGAAGCACAGTTCTTTTGTTCTGAGCAAGCTCACTGTTCGGACCCCATAGGAAACACAATAGAGTAGAAGAGTGCTCTTTCTCAAAAGCAGAGTGTGTTTCTTGTAAGTCGAGGTAGCGTTTGTTTCCCAGTCCTCAATGGAGTTGAGTCACATGCAGTTTTTTGTCCTACGAGCAAGAGTTTTTTTCTGGTAAGACGAGTCATTATTGTGCTCCAATGCCATACACAGTGCAAATAGCACTCGCGTCTGTTCCCAGCAAGTACAGTGTATCGGACTGAAGAGGAGCTACTGTTCTTGTCAGTTTCCTAAGCAGAGTTGAACTAGTTATGGCCCGTGTGTAGAAAGCACAGTTCTTTTGTTCTGAGCAAGCTCAGTGTTCTGGCCCTATAGGAAACACAATAGAGTAGAAGAGTGCTCTTTTCCCTAAAGCAGAGTGTGTTTCTTGAAAGTCGAGCTAGCGTTTGTTTCCCAGTCCTAAATGGAGTTGAATCACATGCAGTTTCTAGTCCTACGAGCAAGGGTTGTTTTATGGTAAGAAGAGTCACTATTGTGCTGCCATTGCCATACACAGGACAAATAGCACTGGCGTCTGTTCCCAGCAAGTACAGTGTATTGTACAGAAGAGGATCTACTGTTCTTGTCAGGTTCCTAAGCAGAATTGAACTAGATATGGCCGTGTGTGTAGGAAGCACAGTTCTAATGTTCTGAGCAAGTTCACTCTTCTGGCTCTATAGGAAACACAGTAGAGTAGAAGAGTGCTCTTTTCTCAAAAGCAGAGTGTGTTTCTTGGAAGTCGAGCTAGCGTTTGTTTCCTAGTCCTAAATGGAGTTGAATCACATGCAGTTTTTTGTCCTACGAGCAAGAGTTGTTTTCTGGTAAGACAAGTCACTATTGTGCTCCAATTGCCAACACAGTTCAAATAGCACTCGCGTCTGTTCACTGCAAGTACAGTGTATTGGAAGAAAGAGGAGCTATTGTTCTTGTCAGTTTCCTAAGCAGAGTTGAACGAGATATGGCCTTGTGTGTAGGAAGCACAGTCCTTTTGTTCTGAGCTAGCTCACTGTTCTGGCCTTATAGGAAACACAGTAGAGTAGAAGAGTGCTCTTTTCTCTAAAGCAGAGTGTGTTTCATGTAAGGCGAGCTAGCATTTGTTTCCCAGTCCTAAATGGAGTTGAATCTCATGCTGTTTCTGGTCTTACGAGCAAGAGTTGTTTTCTGGTAAGGAAAGTCACTATTGCGCTCCCATTGACATACACAGTGCAAATAGCACTCGCGTCTGTTCCCAGCAAGTGCAGTGTATCGGACTGAAGAGGAGCTACTGTTCTTGTCAGTTTCCTAAGCAGAGTTGAATTAGATATGGCCCGTGTGTAGGAAGCACAGTTCCTTTGTTCTGAGCAAACTCACTGTTCTGGCCCTATAGGAAACACAGTAGAGTAGAAGAGTGCTCTTTTCTCTAAAGCAGAGTGTGTTTCTTGTAAGGTGAGCCAGCTTTTGTTTCCCAGTCCTAAATGGAGTTGAATCACATGCAGTTTCTGGTCCTACAAGCAAGAGTTGTTTTCTGGTAAGAAGAGTCACTATTGCGCTGCCATTGCCATACACAGGACAAATAGCACTGGCGTCTGTTCCCAGCAAGTACACTGTATTGGACTGAAGAGGATCTACTGTTCTTGTCAGGTTCCTAAGCAGAATTGAACTAGATATGGCCGTGTGTGTAGGAAGCACAGTTCTTTTGTTCTGAGCAAGCTCACTGTTCGGACCCCATAGGAAACACAGTAGAGTAGAAGAGTGCTCTTTTCTCAAAAGCAGAGTGTGTTTCTTGTAAGGCAAGCTAGCATTTGTTTCCCAGTCCTAAATGGAGTTTAATCACATGCAGTTTCTGGTCCTACGAGCAAGAGTTGTTTTCTCGTAAGGAAAGTCACTATTGCGCTCCCATTGCCATACACAGTGCAAATAGCACTCGCGTCTGTTCCCAGCAGTACAGTGTATTGTACAGAAGAGGATCTACTGTTCTTGTCAGGTTCCTAAGCAGAATTGAACTAGATATGGCCGTGTGTGTAGGAAGCACAGTTCTAAAGTTCTGAGCAAGTTCAATCTTCTGGCTCTATAGGAAACACAGTAGAGTAGAAGAGTGCTCTTTTCTCGAAAGCAGAGTGTGTTTCTTGGAAGTCGAGCTAGCGTTTGTTTCCTAGTCCTAAATGGAGTTGAGTCACATGCAGTTTTTTGTCCTACGAGCAAGAGTTGTTTTCTGGTAAGACAAGTCACTATTGTGCTCCAATTGCCCTACACATTGCAAATAGCACTCGCGTCTGTTCCCTGCAAGTACAGTGTATTGGAAGGAAGAGGAACTATTGTTCTTGTCAGTTTCCTAAGCAGAGTTGAACTAGATATGGCCCATGTGTGTAGGAAGCACAGTTCTTTTGTTCTGAGCAAGCTCACTGTTCGGACCCCTTAGGAAACACAGTAGAGTAGAAGAGTGCTCTTTTCTCAAAAGCAGAGTGTTTTTCATGTAAGGCGAGCTAGCATTTGTTTCCCAGTCCTAAATGGAGTTGAATCACATGCAGTTTCTGGTCTTACGAGTAAGAGTTGTTTTCTGGTAAGGAAAGTCACTATTGTGCTCCCATTGCCATACACAGTGCAAATAGCACTCGCATCTTTTCCCAGCAAGTACAGTGTATCGGACTGAAGAGGTGCTACTGTTCTTGTCAGTTTCCTAAGCAGAGTTGAACTAGATATGGCCCGTGTGTAGGAAGCACAGTTCTTTTGTTCTGAGCAAGCTCACTGTTCGGACCCCTTAGGAAACACAGTAGAGTAGAAGAGTGCTCTTTTCTCAAAAGCAGAGTGTGTTTCATGTAAGGCGAGCTAGCATTTGTTTCCCAGTACTAAATGGAGTTGAATCACATACAGTTTCTGGTCTTACGAGCAAGAGTTGTTTTCTGGTAAGGAAAGTCACTATTGCGCTCCCATTGCCATACACAGTGCAAATAGCCCTCGCGTCTGTTCCCAGCAAGTACAGTGTATCGGACTGAAGAGGTGCTACTGTTCTTCTCAGTTTCCTAAGCAGAGTTGAACGTGATATGGCCTTGTGTGTAGGAAGCACAGTCCTTTTGTTCTGAGCTAGCTCACTGTTCTGGCCTTATAGGAAACACAGTAGAGTAGAAGAGTGCTCTTTTCTCTAAAGCAGAGTGTGTTTCATGTAAGGCGAGCTAGCATTTGTTTCCCAGTCCTAAATGGAGTGGAATCACATGCAGTTTCTGGTCCTACGAGCAAGAGTTGTTTTCTGGTAAGAAGAGTCACTATTGCGCTGCCATTGCCATACACAGGACAAATAGCACTGGCGTCTGTTTCCAGCAAGTACAGTGTATTGGACTGAAGAGGATCTACTGTTCTTGTCAGGTTCCTAAGCAGACTTGAACTAGATATGGCCGTATGTGTAGGAAGCACAGTTCTTTTGTTCAGAGCAAGCTCACTGTTCGGACACCATAGGAAACACAGTAGAGTAGAAGAGTGCTCTTTTCTCAAAAGCAGAGTGTGTTTCTTGTAAGGTGAGCTCGCGTTTGTTTCCCAGTCCTAAATGGAGTTGAATCCCATGCAGTTTCTGGTCCTACAAGCAAGAGTTGTTTTCTGGTCAGAAGAGTCACTATTGCGCTGCCATTGCCATACACAGGACAAATACCACTGGCGTCTGTTCCCAGCAAGTACAGTGTATTGGACTGAAGAGGATCTACTGTTCTTGTCAGGTTCCTAAGCAGAATTGAACTAGATACGGCCGTGTGTGTAGGAAGCACAGTTCTTTTGTTCTGAGCAAGCTCACTGTTCGGACCCCATAGGAAACACAATAGAGTAGAAGAGTGCTCTTTCTCAAAAGCAGAGTGTGTTTCTTCTAAGTCGAGCTAGCGTTTGTTTCCCAGTCCTCAATGGAGTTGAGTCACATGCAGTTTTTTGTCCTACGAGCAAGAGTTTTTTTCTGGTAAGACGAGTCATTATTGTGCTCCAATGCCATACACAATGCAAATAGCACTCGCGTCTGTTCCCTGCAAGTACAGTGTATCAGACTGAAGAGGAGCTACTGTTCTTGTCAGTTTCCTAAGCAGAGTTGAACTAGTTATGGCCCGTGTGTAGAAAGCACAGTTCTTTTGTTCTGAGCAAGCTCACTGTTCTGGCCCTATAGGAAACACAATAGAGTAGAAGAGTGCTCTTTTCCCTAAAGCAGAGTGTGTTTCTTGAAAGTCGAGCTAGCGTTTGTTTCCCAGTCCTAAATGGAGTTGAATCACATGCAGTTTCTAGTCCTACGAGCAAGGGTTGTTTTATGGTAAGAAGAGTCACTATTGCGCTGCCATTGCCATACACAGGACAAATAGCACTGGCGTCTGTTCCCAGCAAGTACAGTGTATTGTACAGAAGAGGATCTACTGTTCTTGTCAGGTTCCTAAGCAGAGTTGAACTAGATATGGCCCGTGTGTGTAGGAAGCACCGTTCTTATGTTCTGAGCAAGCTCACTGTTCTGGCCCTATATAAAACACAGAAGAGTAGAAGAGTGCTCTTTTCTCAAAAGCAGAGTGTGTTTTTGTAAGGCGAGCTATCGTTTGTTTCCTAGTCCTAAATGGAGTTGAATCACATGCAGTTTCTGGTCCTACGAACAAGAGTTTTTTTCTGGTAAGGAAAGTCACTATTGTGCTCCCATTGCCCTACACAAGGCAAATAGCACTCGCGTATTTTCCCAGCAACTACAGTGTATTGGACTGAATAGGAGCTACTGTTCTTGGCAGGTTCCTAAGCAGAGTTGAACTAGATATGGCCGTGTGTGTAGGAAGCACAGTTTTTTTGTTCTGAGCAAGCTCACTTTTCGGAACACCTAGGAAACACAGTAGAGTAGAAGAGTGCTCTTTTCTCAAAAGCAGAGTGAGTTTCTTGTAAAGCGAGCTAGACTTTGTTTCCCAGTCCTAAATGGAGTGGAATCACATGCAGTTTCTGGGCCTACGAGCAAGAGTTGTTTTCTGGTAAGAAGAGTCACTATTGCGCTGCCATTGCCATACACAGGACAAATAGCACTGGCGTCTGTTCCCAGCAAGTATAGTGTATTGGACTGAAGAGGATCTACTGTTCTTGTCAGGTTCCTAAGCAGACTTGAACTAGATATGGCCGTATGTGTAGGAAGCACAGTTCTTTTGTTCAGAGCAAGCTCACTGTTCGGACACCATAGGAAACACAGTAGAGTAGAAGAGTGCTCTTTTCTCAAAAGCAGAGTGTGTTTCTTGTAAGGTGAGCTCGCGTTTGTTTCCCAGTCCTAAATGGTGTTGAATCTCATGCAGTTTCTGGTCCTAAGAGCAAGAGTTGTTTTCTGGTAAGGAAAGTCACTATTGCGCTCCCCTTGCCATACATAGTGCAAATAGCTCTCGCGTCTATCCCCAGCAAGTACAGTGTATCGGACTGAAGAGGAGCTACTGTTCTTGTTAGTTTCCTAATCAGAGTTGAACTAGATAATGGGCTCGTGTGTGTAGGAAGCACAGTTCTTATGTTCTGAACAAGCTCACTGTTCTGGCCCTATTGGAAACACAGTAGAGTAGAAGAGTGCTCTTTTCTCAAAAGCAGAGTGTGTTTTTGTAAGGCGAGCTAGCGTTTGTTTCCCAGTCCTAAATGGAGTTGAATCACATGCAGTTTCTTGTCCTACGAAAAAGAGCTGTTTTCTGGTAAGGAAAGTCACTATTGCGCTCCCATTGCCCTACACAAGGCAAATAGCACTCGTGTCTTTTCCCAGCAAGTACAGTGTATTGGACTGAATAGGATCTACTCTTCTTGTCAGTTTCCTAAGCAGAGTTCAACTAGATATGGACCGTGTGTAGGAAGCACAGTTCTTATGTTCTGAGCAAGCTCACTGTTCTGGCCCTATAGGAAACACAGTAGAGTAGAAGAGTGCTCTTTTCTCTGAAGCAGAGTGTGTTTCTTGTAAGGCGAGCTAGCGTTTGTTTCCTAGTCATAAATGGAGTTGAGTCACATGCAGTTTTTTGTCCTACGAGCAAGAGTTGTTTTCTGGTAAGACAAGTCACTATTGTGCTCCAATTGCCATAAACAGTGCAAATAGCACTCGCGTCTGTTCGCTGCAAGTACAGTGTATTGGAAGGAAGAGGAGCTATTGTTCTTGTCAGTTTCCTAAGCAGAGTTGAAGTAGATATGGCCCATGTGTGTAGAAAGCACAGTTCTTTTGTTCTGAGCAAGCTCACTGTTCGGACCCCATAGGAAACACAGTAGAGTAGAAGAGTGCTCTTTTCTCAAAAGCAGAGTGTGTTTCATGTAAGGCGAGCTAGCATTTGTTTCCCAGTCCTAAATGGAGTTGAATCTCATGCAGTTTCTGGTCTTACGAGCAAGAGTTGTTTTCTGGTAAGGAAAGTCACTATTGAGCTCCCATTGACATGCACAGTGCAAATAGCACTCGTGTCTGTTCCCAGCAAGTACAGTGTATCGGACTGAAGAGGAGCTACTGTTCTTGTCAGTTTCCTAAGCAGAGTTGAACTAGATATGGCCCGTGTGTTGGAAGCACAGTTCTTTTTTTCTGAGCAAGCTCACTGTTCTGGCCCTATTGGAAACACAGTAGAGTAGAAGAGTGCTCTTTTCTCTAAAGCAGAGTGTGTTCCTTGTAAGGTGAGCTAGCTTTTGTTTCCAAGTCCTAAATGGAGTTGAATCCCATGCAGTTTCTGGTCCTACAAGCAAGAGTTGTTTTCTGGTCAGAAGAGTCACTATTGCGCTGCCATTGCCATACACAGGACAAATACCACTGGCGTCTGTTCCCAGCAAGTACAGTGTATTGGACTGAAGAGGATCTACTGTTCTTGTCAGGTTCCTAAGCAGAATTGAACTAGATACGGCCGTGTGTGTAGGAAGCACAGTTCTTTTGTTCTGAGCAAGCTCACTGTTCGGACCCCATAGGAAACACAATAGAGTAGAAGAGTGCTCTTTCTCAAAAGCAGAGTGTGTTTCTTCTAAATCGAGGTAGCGTTTGTTTCCCAGTCCTCAATGGAGTTGAGTCACATGCAGTTTTTTGTCCTACGAGCAAGAGTTTTTTTCTGGTAAGACGAGTCATTATTGTGCTCCAATGCCATACACAGTGCAAATAGCACTCGCGTCTGTTCCCTGCAAGTACAGTGTATCAGACTGAAGAGGAGCTACTGTTCTTGTCAGTTTCCTAAGCAGAGTTGAACTAGTTATGGCCCGTGTGTAGAAAGCACAGTTCTTTTGTTCTGAGCAAGCTCACTGTTCTGGCCCTATAGGAAACACAATAGAGTAGAAGAGTGCTCTTTTCCCTAAAGCAGAGTGTGTTTCTTGAAAGTCGAGCTAGCGTTTGTTTCCCAGTCCTAAATGGAGTTGAATCACATGCAGTTTCTAGTCCTACGAGCAAGGGTTGTTTTATGGTAAGAAGAGTCACTATTGCGCTGCCATTGCCATACACAGGACAAATAGCACTGGCGTCTGTTCCCAGCAAGTACAGTGTATTGTACAGAAGAGGATCTACTGTTCTTGTCAGGTTCCTAAGCAGAGTTGAACTAGATATGGCCCGTGTGTGTAGGAAGCACCGTTCTTATGTTCTGAGCAAGCTCACTGTTCTGGCCCTATATAAAACACAGAAGAGTAGAAGAGTGCTCTTTTCTCAAAAGCAGAGTGTGTTTTTGTAAGGCGAGCTATCGTTTGTTTCCTAGTCCTAAATGGAGTTGAATCACATGCAGTTTCTGGTCCTACGAACAAGAGTTTTTTTCTGGTAAGGAAAGTCACTATTGTGCTCCCATTGCCCTACACAAGGCAAATAGCACTCGCGTCTTTTCCCAGCAACTACAGTGTATTGGACTGAATAGGAGCTACTGTTCTTGACAGTTTCCTAAGAAGAGTTGAACTAGATATGGCCCGTGTGTAGGAAGTACAGTTCCTTTTTTTCTGAGCAAGCTTACTGTTCTGGCCCTATAGGAAAAACAGTAGAGTAGAAGAGTGCTCTTTTCTCAAAAGCAGAGTGTGTTTCTTGTAAAGCGAGCTAGAGTTTGTTTCCCAGTCCTAAATGGAGTGGAATCACATGCAGTTTCTGGTCCTACGAGCAAGAGTTGTTTTCTGGTAAGAAGAGTCACTATTGCGCTGCCATTGCCATACACAGTGCAAATAGCACTCGCGTCTGTTCCCAGCAAGTACAGTGTATTGGACTGAAGAGGAGCTACTGATCTTGTCAGTTTCATAAGCAGAGTTGAACTAGATATGGCCCGTGTATGTAGGAAGCACAGTTCTTTTGTTCTGAGCAAGCTCACTGTTCAGACCCCATAGGAAACACAGTAGAGTAGAAGAGTGCTCTTTTCTCAAAAGCAGAGTGTGTTTCATGTAAGGCGAGCTAGCATTTGTTTCCAAGTCCTAAATGGAGTTGAATCACATGCAGTTTCTGGTCCTACGAGCAAGAGTTGTTTTCTGGTAAGAGGAGTCACTATTGTGCTCCAATTGACATACACAGTGTAAATAGCACTCGCGTCTCTTTCCAGCAAGTACAGTGTATTGGACTAAAGAGGAGCTACTGTTCTTGTCAGTTTCCTATGCAGAGTTGAACTAGATATGGCCATGTGAGTAGGAAGCACAGTTTTTTTGTTCTGAGCAAGCTCACTGTTCGGAACACATAGGTAACACAGTAGAGTAGAAGAGTGCTCTTTTCTCAAAAGCAGAGTGTGTTTCTTGGAAGTCGAGCTATCATTTGTTTCCCAGTTAAATGGAGTTGAGTCACATGCAGTTTTTTTCTCCTACGAGCAAGAGTTGTTTTCTGGTAAGAGAAGCCACTATTGCGCTCCAATTGCCATACACAGTGCAAATAGCACTCGCGTCTGTTCCCTGCAAGTACAGTGTATTGGACAGAAGAGGAGCTATTGTTCTTGTCAGTTTCCTAAGCAGAGTTGAACTCGATATGGCCCATGTGTGTAGGAAGCACAGTTCTTTTGTTCTGAGCAAGCTCACTGTTCGGAACCCATGGGAAACACAGTAGAATAGAAGAGTGCTCTTTTCTCAAAAGCAGAGTGTGTTTCATGTAAGGCGAGCTAGCATTTGTTTCCCAATCCTAAATGGAGTTGAATCACATGCAGATTCTGGTCTTACGAGCAAGAGATGTTTTCTGGTAAGGAAAGTCACTATTGCGCTCCCATTGACATACACAGTGCAAATAGCACTCGCGTCTGTTCCCAGCAAGTACAGTGTATCGGACTGAAGAGGAACTACTGTTCTTGTCAGTTTCCTAAGCATAGTTGAACTAGATATGGCCCGTGTGTAGGAAGCACAGTACTTTTGTTCTGAGCAAGCTCACTGTTCTGGCCCTATAGGAAACACAGTAGAGTAGAAGTGTGCTCTTTTCTCTAAAGCAGAGTGTGTTCCTTGTAAGGTGAGCTAGCTTTTGTTTGCCAGTCCTAAATGGAGTTGAATCACATGCAGTTTCTGGTCCTACAAGCAAGAGTTGTTTTCTGGTAAGAAGAGTCACTATTGCGCTGCCATTGCCATACACAGGACAAATAGCACTGGCGTCTCTTCCCAGCAAGTACAGTGTATTGGACTGAAGAGGATCTACTGTTCTTGTCAGGTTCCTAAGCAGAGTTGAACTAGATATGGCCGTGTGTGTAGGAAGCACAGTTTTTTTGTTCTGAGCAAGCTCACTTTTCGGAACACCTAGGAAACACAGTAGAGTAGAAGAGTGCTCTTTTCTCAAAAGCAGAGTGAGTTTCTTGTAAAGCGAGCTAGACTTTGTTTCCCAGTCCTAAATGGAGTGGAATCACATGCAGTTTCTGGGCCTACGAGCAAGAGTTGTTTTCTGGTAAGAAGAGTCACTATTGCGCTGCCATTGCCATACACAGGACAAATAGCACTGGCGTCTGTTCCCAGCAAGTATAGTGTATTGGACTGAAGAGGATCTACTGTTCTTGTCAGGTTCCTAAGCAGACTTGAACTAGATATGGCCGTATGTGTAGGAAGCACAGTTCTTTTGTTCAGAGCAAGCTCACTGTTCGGACATCACAGGAAACACAGTAGAGTAGAAGAGTGCTCTTTTCTCAAAAGCAGAGTGTGTTTCTTGTAAGGTGAGCTCGCGTTTGTTTCCCAGTCCTAAATGGTGTTGAATCTCATGCAGTTTCTGGTCCTAAGAGCAAGAGTTGTTTTCTGGTAAGGAAAGTCACTATTGCGCTCCCCTTGCCATACATAGTGCAAATAGCTCTCGCGTCTATCCCCAGCAAGTACAGTGTATCGGACTGAAGAGGAGCTACTGTTCTTGTTAGTTTCCTAATCAGAGTTGAACTAGATAATGGGCTCGTGTGTGTAGGAAGCACAGTTCTTATGTTCTGAACAAGCTCACTGTTCTGGCCCTATTGGAAACACAGTAGAGTAGAAGTGTGCTCTTTTCTCAAAAGCAGAGTGTGTTTTTGTAAGGCGAGCTAGCGTTTGTTTCCCAGTCCTAAATGGAGTTGAATCACATGCAGTTTCTTGTCCTACGAAAAAGAGCTGTTTTCTGGTAAGGAAAGTCACTATTGCGCTCCCATTGCCCTACACAAGGCAAATAGCACTCGTGTCTTTTCCCAGCAAGTACAGTGTATTGGACTGAATAGGATCTACTCTTCTTGTCAGTTTCCTAAGCAGAGTTCAACTAGATATGGACCGTGTGTAGGAAGCACAGTTCTTATGTTCTGAGCAAGCTCACTGTTCTGGCCCTATAGGAAACACAGTAGAGTAGAAGAGTGCTCTTTTCTCTGAAGCAGAGTGTGTTTCTTGTAAGGCGAGCTAGCGTTTGTTTCCTAGTCATAAATGGAGTTGAGTCACATGCAGTTTTTTGTCCTACGAGCAAGAGTTGTTTTCTGGTAAGACAATTCACTATTGTGCTCCAATTGCCATAAACAGTGCAAATAGCACTCGCGTCTGTTCGCTGCAAGTACAGTGTATTGGAAGGAAGAGGAGCTATTGTTCTTGTCAGTTTCCTAAGCAGAGTTGAAGTAGATATGGCCCATGTGTGTAGAAAGCACAGTTCTTTTGTTCTGAGCAAGCTCACTGTTCGGACCCCATAGGAAACACAGTAGAGTAGAAGAGTGCTCTTTTCTCAAAAGCAGAGTGTGTTTCATGTAAGGCGAGCTAGCATTTGTTTCCCAGTCCTAAATGGAGTTGAATCTCATGCAGTTTCTGGTCTTACGAGCAAGAGTTGTTTTCTGGTAAGGAAAGTCACTATTGAGCTCCCATTGACATGCACAGTGCAAATAGCACTCGTGTCTGTTCCCAGCAAGTACAGTGTATCGGACTGAAGAGGAGCTACTGTTCTTGTCAGTTTCCTAAGCAGAGTTGAACTAGATATGGCCCGTGTGTTGGAAGCACAGTTCTTTTTTTCTGAGCAAGCTCACTGTTCTGGCCCTATTGGAAACACAGTAGAGTAGAAGAGTGCTCTTTTCTCTAAAGCAGAGTGTGTTCCTTGTAAGGTGAGCTAGCTTTTGTTTCCAAGTCCTAAATGGAGTTGAATCCCATGCAGTTTCTGGTCCTACAAGCAAGAGTTGTTTTCTGGTCAGAAGAGTCACTATTGCGCTGCCATTGCCATACACAGGACAAATAGCACTGGCGTCTGTTCCCAGCAAGTACAGTGTATTGGACTGAAGAGGATCTACTGTTCTTGTCAGGTTCCTAAGCAGAATTGAACTAGATACGGCCGTGTGTGTAGGAAGCACAGTTCTTTTGTTCTGAGCAAGCTCACTGTTCGGACCCCATAGGAAACACAATAGAGTAGAAGAGTGCTCTTTCTCAAAAGCAGAGTGTGTTTCTTCTAAGTCGAGCTAGCGTTTGTTTCCCAGTCCTCAATGGAGTTGAGTCACATGCAGTTTTTTGTCCTACGAGCAAGAGTTTTTTTCTGGTAAGACGAGTCATTATTGTGCTCCAATGCCATACACAGTGCAAATAGCACTCGCGTCTGTTCCCTGCAAGTACAGTGTATCAGACTGAAGAGGAGCTACTGTTCTTGTCAGTTTCCTAAGCAGAGTTGAACTAGTTATGGCCCGTGTGTAGAAAGCACAGTTCTTTTGTTCTGAGCAAGCTCACTGTTCTGGCCCTATAGGAAACACAATAGAGTAGAAGAGTGCTCTTTTCCCTAAAGCAGAGTGTGTTTCTTGAAAGTCGAGCTAGCGTTTGTTTCCCAGTCCTAAATGGAGTTGAATCACATGCAGTTTCTAGTCCTACGAGCAAGGGTTGTTTTATGGTAAGAAGAGTCACTATTGCGCTGCCATTGCCATACACAGGACAAATAGCACTGGCGTCTGTTCCCAGCAAGTACAGTGTATTGTACAGAAGAGGATCTACTGTTCTTGTCAGGTTCCTAAGCAGAGTTGAACTAGATATGGCCCGTGTGTGTAGGAAGCACCGTTCTTATGTTCTGAGCAAGCTCACTGTTCTGGCCCTATATAAAACACAGAAGAGTAGAAGAGTGCTCTTTTCTCAAAAGCAGAGTGTGTTTTTGTAAGGCGAGCTATCGTTTGTTTCCTAGTCCTAAATGGAGTTGAATCACATGCAGTTTCTGGTCCTACGAACAAGAGTTTTTTTCTGGTAAGGAAAGTCACTATTGTGCTCCCATTGCCCTACACAAGGCAAATAGCACTCGCGTCTTTTCCCAGCAACTACAGTGTATTGGACTGAATAGGAGCTACTGTTCTTGACAGTTTCCTAAGAAGAGTTGAACTAGATATGGCCCGTGTGTAGGAAGTACAGTTCTTTTTTTCTGAGCAAGCTTACTGTTCTGGCCCTATAGGAAAAACAGTAGAGTAGAAGAGTGCTCTTTTCTCAAAAGCAGAGTGTGTTTCTTGTAAAGCGAGCTAGAGTTTGTTTCCCAGTCCTAAATGGAGTGGAATCACATGCAGTTTCTGGTCCTACGAGCAAGAGTTGTTTTCTGGTAAGAAGAGTCACTATTGCGCTGCCATTGCCATACACAGGACAAATAGCACTGGCGTCTGTTCCCAGCAAGTATAGTGTATTGGACTGAAGAGGATCTACTGTTCTTGTCAGGTTCCTAAGCAGACTTTAACTAGATATGGCCGTGTGTGTAGGAAGCACAGTTTTTTTGTTCTGAGCAAGCTCATTGTTCAGAACACATAGGAAACACAGTAGAGTAGAAGAGTGCTCTTTTCTCAAAAGCAGAGTGTGTTTCTTGGATGTCGAGCTAGCGTTTGTTTCCCAGTCCTAAATGGAGTTGAGTCACATGCAGTTTTTTGTCCAACGAGCAAGAGTTATTTTCTGGTAAGACAAGTCACTATTGTGCTACAATGCCATACACAGTGCAAATAGCACTCGCGTCTGTTCCCCGCAAATACAGTGTATTGGACTGAAGAGGAGCTACTGTTCTTGTTTGTTTCCTAAGCAGAGTTGAATTAGATATGGCCCGTGTGTGTAGGAGGCACAGTACTTTTGTTCTGAGCAAGCTCACTGTTCGGACCCCATAGGAAACACAGTAGAGTAGAAGAGTGCTCTTTTCTCAAAAGCAGAGTGTGTTTCATGTAAGGCGAGCTAGCACTTGTTCCCCAGTCCTAAATGGAGTTGAATCACATGCAGTTTCTGGTCCTACGAGCAAGAGTTGTTTTCTGGTAAGGAAAGTCACTATTGCGCTCCCATTGCCATACACAGTGCAAATAGCACTCGCGTCTGTTCCCAGCAAGTACAGTGTATCGGACTGAAGAGGAGCTACAGTTCTTGTCAGTTTCCTAAGCAGAGTTGAACTAGTTAGGCCCGTATGTAGGAAGCACAGTTCTTTTGTTTTGAGCAAGCTCACTGTTCTGGCCCTATAGGAAACACAGTAGAGTAGAAGAGTGCTCTTTTTTCTAAAGCAGAGTGTGTTTCTTGTAAGGCCAGCTAGCGTTTGTTTCCCAGTCTTAAATGGAGTTGAATCACATGCAGTTTCTTGTCCTTAGAGCAAGAGTTGTTTTATGGTAAGAAGAGTCACTATTGCGCTGCCATTGCAATACACAGGACAAAGAGCACTGGCGTCTGTTCCTAGCAAGTACAGTGTATTGGACTGAAGAGGATCTACTGTTCTTGTCAGGTTCCTAAGCAGAGTTGAACTAGATATGGCCCGTGTGTGTAGGAAGCACAGTTCTTATGTTCTGAACAAGCTCACTGTTCTGGCCCTATTGGAAACACAGTAGAGTAGAAGAGTGCTCTTTTCTCAAAAGCAGAGTGTGTTCTTGTAAGGCGAGCCAGCGTTTGTTTCCTAGTCCTAAATGGAGTTGAATCACATGCACTTTCTGGTCCTACGAAAAAGAGCTGTTTTCTGGTAAGGAAAGTCACTATTGCGCTCCCATTGCCCTACACAAGGCAAATAGCACTCACGTCTTTTCCCAGCAAGTACAGTGTATTGGACTGAATAGGAGCTACTGTTCTTGTCAGTTTCCTAAGCAGAGTTGAACTAGATATGGTCCGTGTGTGTAGGAATCACAGTTCTTTTGTTCTGAACCAGCTCACTGTTTGGACCACATAGGAAACACAGTAGAGTAGAAGAGTGCTCTTTTCTCTAAAGCAGAGTGTGTTTCTTGTAAGGCGAGCTAGCGTTTGTTTCCCAGTCCTAAATGGAGTGGAATCACATGCAGTTTCTGGTCCTAGGAACAAGAGTTGTTTTCTGGTAAGAAGAGTCACTATTGCGCTGCCATTGCCATACACAGGACAAATAGCACTGGCGGCTGTTCCCAGCAAGTATAGTGTAATGGACTGAAGAGGATCTACTGTTCTTGTCAGGTTCCTAAGCAGACTTGAACTAGATATGGCCGTGTGTGTAGGAAGCACAGTTTTTTTGTTCTGAGCAAGCTCATTGTTCGGAACACATAGGAAACGCAGTAGAGTAGAAGAGTGCTCTTTTCTCAAAAGCAGAGTGTGTTTCTTGGAAGTCGAACTAGCGTTTGTTTCCCAGTCCTAAATGGAGTTGAGTCACATGCAGTTTTTTGTCCAACGAGCAAGAGTTATTTTCTGGTAAGACAAGTCACTATTGTGCTCCAATGCCATACACAGTGCAAATAGCACTCGCGTCTGTTCCCCGCAAATACAGTGTATTGGACTGAAGAGGAGCTACTGTTCTTGTTTGTTTCCTAAGCAGAGTTGAATTAGATATGGCCCGTGTGTGTAGAAAGCACAGTTCTTTTGTTCTGAGCAAGCTCACTGTTCGGACCCCATAGGAAACACAGTAGAGTAGAAGAGTGCTCTTTTCTCAAAAGCAGAGTGTGTTTCTTGTAAGGCGAGCTAGCATTTGTTTCCCAGTCCTAAATGGAGTGGAATCACATGCAGTTTCTGGTCCTACGAGCAAGAGTTGTTTTCTGGTAAGGAAAGTCACTATTGAGCTCCCATTGCCATACACAGTGCAAATAGCACATGCGTCTGTTCCCAGCATTTACAGTGTATTGGACTGAAGAGGAGCTACTGTTCTTGTCAGGTTCCTAAGCAGAGTTGAACTAGATATGGCCCGTGTGTGTGGGAAGCACAGTTCTTATGTTCAGAGCAAGCTCACTGCTCTGGCCCCATAGGAAACACAGTAGAGTAGAAGAGTGCTCTTTTCTCTAAAGCAGAGTGTTTTTCTTGTAAGGCGAGCTAGCATTTGTTTCCCAGTCCTAAATGGAGTTGAGTCACATGCAGTTTTTTGTCCTACGAGCAAGAGTTTTTTCTGGTAAGACGAGTCACTATTGTGCTCCAATTACCATACACAGTGCAAATAGCCCTCGCGTCTGTTCCCAGCAAGTAGAGTGTATCGGACTGAAGAGGAGCTACTGTTCTTGTCAGTTTCCTAAGCAGACTTGAACTAGATATGGCCTTGTGTGTAGGAAGCACATTTTTTTTGTTCTGAGCATGCTCACTTTTCAGAACACATAGGAAACACAGTAGAGTAGAAGAGTGCTCTTTTCTCAAAAGCAGAGTGTGTTTCTTGTAAAGCGAGCTAGAGTTTATTTCCCAGTCCTAAATGGAGTTGAATCCCATGCAGTTTCTGGTCCTACGAGCAAGAGTTGTTTTCTGGTAAGAAGAGTCACTATTGCGCTGCCATTGCCATACACAGGACAAATAGCACTGGCGTCTCTTCCCAGCAAGTACAGTGTAATGGACTGAAGAGGATCTACTGTTCTTGTCAGGTTCCTAAGCAGACTTGAACTAGATATGGCCGTGTGTGTAGGAAGCACAGTTTTTTTTGTTTTGAGCAAGCTCACTTTTCGGAACACCTAGGAAACACAGTAGAGTAGAAGAGTGCTCTTTTCTCAAAAGCAGAGTGTGTTTCTTGGAAGTCGAGCTAGCGTTTGTTTCCCAGTCCTAAATGGAGTTGAGTCACATGCAGTTTTTTGTCCTACGAGCAAGAGTTGTTTTCTCGTAAGACAAGTCACTATTGTGCTCCAATTGCCATACACAGTGCAAATAGCACTGGCGTCTGTTCCCTGCAAGTACAGTGTATTGGACTCAAGAGGAGCTACTGTTCTTGTCCGTTTCCTAAGCAGAGTTGAACTAGATATGGCCCGTGTGTGTAAGATGCACAGTTCTTTTTTTCTGAGCAAGCTCAGTGTTCTGGCCCCAGAGGAAACACAGTAGAGTAGAAGAGTGCTCTTTTCTCAAAAGCAGAGTGTGTTTCTTGTAAGGCGAGCTAGCGTTTGTTTCCCAGTCCTAAATGGAGTTGAGTCATTTGCAGTTTTTTGTCCTACGAGCAAGAGTTGCTTTCTGGTAAGACGAGTCACTATTGTGCTAAAATTGCCATACACAGTGCAAATAGCACTCGCGTCTGTTCCCCGCAAATAAAGTGTATTGGACTGAAGAGGAGCTACTGATCTTGTCAGTTTCATAAGCAGAGTTGAACTAGATATGGCCCGTGTATGTAGGAAGCACAGTTCTTTTGTTCTGAGCAAGCTCACTGTTCAGACCCCATAGGAAACACAGTAGAGTAGAAGAGTGCTCTTTTCTCAAAAGCAGAGTGTGTTTCATGTAAGGCGAGCTAGCATTTGTTTCCCAGTCCTAAATGGAGTTGAATCACATGCAGTTTCTGGTCCTACGAGCAAGAGTTGTTTTCTGGTAAGAGGAGTCACTATTGTGCTCCAATTGACATACACAGTGCAAATAGCACTCGCGTCTCTTTCCAGCAAGCACAGTGTATTGGACTAAAGAGGAGCTACTGTTCTTGTCAGTTTCCTATGCAGAGTTGAACTAGATATGGCCATGTGAGTAGGAAGCACAGTTTTTTTGTTCTGAGCAAGCTCACTGTTCGGAACACATAGGTAACACAGTAGAGTAGAAGAGTGCTCTTTTCTCAAAAGCAGAGTGTGTTTCTTGGAAGTCGAGCTATCATTTGTTTCCCAGTTAAATGGAGTTGAGTCACATGCAGTTTTTTTCTCCTACGAGCAAGAGTTGTTTTCTGGTAAGAGAAGCCACTATTGCGCTCCAATTGCCATACACAGTGCAAATAGCACTCGCGTCTGTTCCCTGCAAGTACAGTGTATTGGACAGAAGAGGAGCTATTGTTCTTGTCAGTTTCCTAAGCAGAGTTGAACTCGATATGGCCCATGTGTGTAGGAAGCACAGTTCTTTTGTTCTGAGCAAGCTCACTGTTCGGAACCCATGGGAAACACAGTAGAATAGAAGAGTGCTCTTTTCTCAAAAGCAGAGTGTGTTTCATGTAAGGCGAGCTAGCATTTGTTTCCCAATCCTAAATGGAGTTGAATCACATGCAGATTCTGGTCTTACGAGCAAGAGATGTTTTCTGGTAAGGAAAGTCACTATTGCGCTCCCATTGACATACACAGTGCAAATAGCACTCGCGTCTGTTCCCAGCAAGTACAGTGTATCGGACTGAAGAGGAACTACTGTTCTTGTCAGTTTCCTAAGCATAGTTGAACTAGATATGGCCCGTGTGTAGGAAGCACAGTACTTTTGTTCTGAGCAAGCTCACTGTTCTGGCCCTATAGGAAACACAGTAGAGTAGAAGTGTGCTCTTTTCTCTAAAGCAGAGTGTGTTCCTTGTAAGGTGAGCTAGCTTTTGTTTGCCAGTCCTAAATGGAGTTGAATCACATGCAGTTTCTGGTCCTACAAGCAAGAGTTGTTTTCTGGTAAGAAGAGTCACTATTGCGCTGCCATTGCCATACACAGGACAAATAGCACTGGCGTCTCTTCCCAGCAAGTACAATGTATTGGACTGAAGAGGATCTACTGTTCTTGTCAGGTTCCTAAGCAGAGTTGAACTAGATATGGCCGTGTGTGTAGGAAGCACAGTTTTTTTGTTCTGAGCAAGCTCACTTTTCGGAACACCTAGGAAACACAGTAGAGTAGAAGAGTGCTCTTTTCTCAAAAGCAGAGTGAGTTTCTTGTAAAGCGAGCTAGACTTTGTTTCCCAGTCCTAAATGGAGTGGAATCACATGCAGTTTCTGGGCCTACAAACAAGAGTTGTTTTCTGGTAAGAAGAGTCACTATTGCGCTGCCATTGCCATACACAGGACAAATAGCACTGGCGTCTGTTCCCAGCAAGTATAGTGTATTGGACTGAAGAGGATCTACTGTTCTTGTCAGGTTCCTAAGCAGACTTGAACTAGATATGGCCGTATGTGTAGGAAGCACAGTTCTTTTGTTCAGAGCAAGCTCACTGTTCGGACACCATAGGAAACACAGTAGAGTAGAAGAGTGCTCTTTTCTCAAAAGCAGAGTGTGTTTCTTGTAAGGCGAGCTCGCGTTTGTTTCCCAGTCCTAAATGGTGTTGAATCTCATGCAGTTTCTGGTCCTAAGAGCAAGAGTTGTTTTCTGGTAAGGAAAGTCACTATTGCGCTCCCCTTGCCATACATAGTGCAAATAGCTCTCGCGTCTATCCCCAGCAAGTACAGTGTATCGGACTGAAGAGGAGCTACTGTTCTTGTCAGTTTCCTAAGCAGAGTTGAACTAGATAAGGGCTCATGTGTGTAGGAAGCACAGTTCTTATGTTCTGAACAAGCTCACTGTTCTGGCCCTATTGGAAACACAGTAGAGTAGAAGAGTGCTCTTTTCTCAAAAGCAGAGTGTGTTTTTGTAAGGCAAGCTAGCGTTTGTTTCCCAGTCCTAAATGGAGTTGAATCACATGCAGTTTCTGGTCCTACGAAAAAGAGCTGTTTTCTGGTAAGGAAAGTCACTATTGCGCTCCCATTGCCCTACACAAGGCAAATAGCACTCGCGTCTTTTCCCAGCAAGTACAGTGTATTGGACTGAATAGGATCTACTCTTCTTGTCAGTTTCCTAAGCAGAGTTCAACTAGATATGGACCGTGTGTAGGAAGCACAGTTCTTATGTTCTGAGCAAGCTCACTGTTCTGGCCTTATAGGAAACACAGTAGAGTAGAAGAGTGCTCTTTTCTCTGAAGCAGAGTGTGTTTCTTGTAAGGCGAGCTAGCGTTTGTTTCCTAGTTATAAATGGAGTTGAGTCACATGCAGTTTTTTGTCCTACGAGCAAGAGTTGTTTTCTGGTAAGACAAGTCACTATTGTGCTCCAATTGCCATAAACAGTGCAAATAGCACTCGCGTCTGTTCCCTGCAAGTACAGTGTATTGGAAGGAAGAGGAGCTATTGTTCTTGTCAGTTTCCTAAGCAGAGTTGAACTAGATATGGCCCATGTGTGTAGAAAGCACAGTTCTTTTGTTCTGAGCAAGCTCACTGTTCGGACCCCATAGGAAACACAGTAGAGTAGAAGAGTGCTCTTTTCTCTAAAGCAGAGTGTGTTTCTTGTAAGGTGAGCTAGCTTTTGTTTCCAAGTCCTAAATGGAGTTGAATCCCATGCAGTTTCTGGTCCTACAAGCAAGAGTTATTTTCTGGTAAGAAGAGTCACTATTGCGCTGCCATTGCCATACACAGGACAAATAGCACTGGCGTCTGTTCCCAGCAAGTACAGTGTATTGGACTGAAGAGGATCTACTGTTCTTGTCAGGTTCCTAAGCAGAATTGAACTAGATAAGGCCGTGTGTGTAGGAAGCACAGTTCTTTTGTTCTGAGCAAGCTCACTGTTTGGACCCCATAGGAAACACAATAGAGTAGAAGAGTGCTCTTTCTCAAAAGCAGAGTGTGTTTCTTGTAAGTCGAGGTAGCGTTTGTTTCCCAGTCCTCAATGGAGTTGAGTCACATGCAGTTTTTTGTCCTACGAGCAAGAGTTTTTTTCTGGTAAGACGAGTCATTATTGTGCTCCAATGCCATACACAGTGCAAATAGCACTCGCATCTGTTCCCAGCAAGTACAGTGTATCGGACTGAAGAGGAGCTACTGTTCTTGTCAGTTTCCTAAGCAGAGTTGAACTAGTTATGGCCCGTGTGTAGAAAGCACAGTTCTTTTGTTCTGAGCAAGCTCACTGTTCTGGCCCTATAGGAAACACAATAGAGTAGAAGAGTGCTCTTTTCCCTAAAGCAGAGTGTGTTTCTTGAAAGTCGAGCTAGCGTTTGTTTCCCAGTCCTAAATGGAGTTGAATCACATGCAGTTTCTAGTCCTACGAGCAAGGGTTGTTTTATGGTAAGAAGAGTCACTATTGTGCTGCCATTGCCATACACAGGACAAATAGCAATGGCGTCTGTTCCCAGCAAGTACAGTGTATTGTACAGAAGAGGATCTACTGTTCTTGTCAGGTTCCTAAGCAGAATTGAACTAGATATGGCCGTGTGTGTAGGAAGCACAGTTCTAATGTTCTGAGCAAGTTCACTCTTCTGGCTCTATAGGAAACACAGTAGAGTAGAAGAGTGCTCTTTTCTCAAAAGCAGAGTGTGTTTCTTGGAAGTCGAGCTAGCGTTTGTTTCCTAGTCCTAAATGGAGTTGAATCACATGCAGTTTTTTGTCCTACGAGCAAGAGTTGTTTTCTGGTAAGACAAGTCACTATTGTGCTCCAATTGCCAACACAGTTCAAATAGCACTCGCGTCTGTTCACTGCAAGTACAGTGTATTGGAAGAAAGAGGAGCTATTGTTCTTGTCAGTTTCCTAAGCAGAGTTGAACTAGATATGGCCGTATGGTAGGAAGAACAGTTCTTTTGTTCTGAGCAAGCTCACTGTTCGGACCCCTTAGGAAACACAGTAGAGTAGAAGAGTGCTCTTTTCTCAAAAGCAGAGTATGTTTCATGTAAGGCGAGCTAGCATTTGTTTCCCAGTCCTAAATGGAGTTGAATCACATGCAGTTTCTGGTCTTACGAGCAAGAGTTGTTTTCTGGTAAGGAAAGTCACTATTGCGCTCCCATTGCCATACACAGTGCAAATAGCCCTCGCGTCTGTTCCCAGCAAGTACAGTGTATCGGACTGAAGAGGTGCTACTGTTCTTGTCAGTTTCCTAAGCAGAGTTGAACGAGATATGGCCTTGTGTGTAGGAAGCACAGTCCTTTTGTTCTGAGCTAGCTCACTGTTCTGGCCTTATAGGAAACACAGTAGAGTAGAAGAGTGCTCTTTTCTCTAAAGCAGAGTGTGTTTCATGTAAGGCGAGCTAGCATTTGTTTCCCAGTCCTAAATGGAGTTGAATCTCATGCTGTTTCTGGTCTTACGAGCAAGAGTTGTTTTCTGGTAAGGAAAGTCACTATTGCGCTCCCATTGACATACACAGTGCAAATAGCACTCGCGTCTGTTCCCAGCAAGTGCAGTGTATCGGACTGAAGAGGAGCTACTGTTCTTGTCAGTTTCCTAAGCAGAGTTGAATTAGATATGGCCCGTGTGTAGGAAGCACAGTTCTTTTGTTCTGAGCAAACTCACTGTTCTGGCCCTATAGGAAACACAGTAGAGTAGAAGAGTGCTCTTTTCTCAAAAGCAGAGTGTGTTTCTTGTAAGGTGAGCCAGCTTTTGTTTCCCAGTCCTAAATGGAGTTGAATCACATGCAGTTTCTGGTCCTACAAGCAAGAGTTGTTTTCTGGTAAGAAGAGTCACTATTGCGCTGCCATTGCCATACACAGGACAAATAGCACTGGCGTCTGTTCCCAGCAAGTACACTGTATTGGACTGAAGAGGATCTACTGTTCTTGTCAGGTTCCTAAGCAGAATTGAACTAGATATGGCCGTGTGTGTAGGAAGCACAGTTCTTTTGTTCTGAGCAAGCTCACTGTTCGGACCCCATAGGAAACACAGTAGAGTAGAAGAGTGCTCTTTTCTCAAAAGCAGAGTGTGTTTCTTGTAAGGCAAGCTAGCATTTGTTTCCCAGTCCTAAATGGAGTTTAATCACATGCAGTTTCTGGTCCTACGAGCAAGAGTTGTTTTCTCGTAAGGAAAGTCACTATTGCGCTCCCATTGCCATACACAGTGCAAATAGCACTCGCGTCTGTTCCCAGCAGTACAGTGTATTGTACAGAAGAGGATCTACTGTTCTTGTCAGGTTCCTAAGCAGAATTGAACTAGATATGGCCGTGTGTGTAGGAAGCACAGTTCTAAAGTTCTGAGCAAGTTCACTCTTCTGGCTCTATAGGAAACACAGTAGAGTAGAAGAGTGCTCTTTTCTCAAAAGCAGAGTGTGTTTCTTGGAAGTCGAGCTAGCGTTTGTTTCCTAGTCCTAAATGGAGTTGAATCACATGCAGTTTTTTGTCCTACGAGCAAGAGTTGTTTTCTGGTAAGACAAGTCACTATTGTGCTCCAATTGCCAACACAGTTCAAATAGCACTCGCGTCTGTTCACTGCAAGTACAGTGTATTGGAAGAAAGAGGAGCTATTGTTCTTGTCAGTTTCCTAAGCAGAGTTGAACTAGATATGGCCGTATGGTAGGAAGAACAGTTCTTTTGTTCTGAGCAAGCTCACTGTTCGGACCCCTTAGGAAACACAGTAGAGTAGAAGAGTGCTCTTTTCTCAAAAGCAGAGTATGTTTCATGTAAGGCGAGCTAGCATTTGTTTCCCAGTCCTAAATGGAGTTGAATCACATGCAGTTTCTGGTCTTACGAGCAAGAGTTGTTTTCTGGTAAGGAAAGTCACTATTGCGCTCCCATTGCCATACACAGTGCAAATAGCCCTCGCGTCTGTTCCCAGCAAGTACAGTGTATCGGACTGAAGAGGTGCTACTGTTCTTGTCAGTTTCCTAAGCAGAGTTGAACGAGATATGGCCTTGTGTGTAGGAAGCACAGTCCTTTTGTTCTGAGCTAGCTCACTGTTCTGGCCTTATAGGAAACACAGTAGAGTAGAAGAGTGCTCTTTTCTCTAAAGCAGAGTGTGTTTCATGTAAGGCGAGCTAGCATTTGTTTCCCAGTCCTAAATGGAGTTGAATCTCATGCTGTTTCTGGTCTTACGAGCAAGAGTTGTTTTCTGGTAAGGAAAGTCACTATTGCGCTCCCATTGACATACACAGTGCAAATAGCACTCGCGTCTGTTCCCAGCAAGTGCAGTGTATCGGACTGAAGAGGAGCTACTGTTCTTGTCAGTTTCCTAAGCAGAGTTGAATTAGATATGGCCCGTGTGTAGGAAGCACAGTTCTTTTGTTCTGAGCAAACTCACTGTTCTGGCCCTATAGGAAACACAGTAGAGTAGAAGAGTGCTCTTTTCTCTAAAGCAGAGTGTGTTTCTTGTAAGGTGAGCCAGCTTTTGTTTCCCAGTCCTAAATGGAGTTGAATCACATGCAGTTTCTGGTCCTACAAGCAAGAGTTGTTTTCTGGTAAGAAGAGTCACTATTGCGCTGCCATTGCCATACACAGGACAAATAGCACTGGCGTCTGTTCCCAGCAAGTACACTGTATTGGACTGAAGAGGATCTACTGTTCTTGTCAGGTTCCTAAGCAGAATTGAACTAGATATGGCCGTGTGTGTAGGAAGCACAGTTCTTTTGTTCTGAGCAAGCTCACTGTTCGGACCCCATAGGAAACACAGTAGAGTAGAAGAGTGCTCTTTTCTCAAAAGCAGAGTGTGTTTCTTGTAAGGCAAGCTAGCATTTGTTTCCCAGTCCTAAATGGAGTTTAATCACATGCAGTTTCTGGTCCTACGAGCAAGAGTTGTTTTCTCGTAAGGAAAGTCACTATTGCGCTCCCATTGCCATACACAGTGCAAATAGCACTCGCGTCTGTTCCCAGCAGTACAGTGTATTGTACAGAAGAGGATCTACTGTTCTTGTCAGGTTCCTAAGCAGAATTGAACTAGATATGGCCGTGTGTGTAGGAAGCACAGTTCTAAAGTTCTGAGCAAGTTCACTCTTCTGGCTCTATAGGAAACACAGTAGAGTAGAAGAGTGCTCTTTTCTCAAAAGCAGAGTGTGTTTCTTGGAAGTCGAGCTAGCGTTTGTTTCCTAGTCCTAAATGGAGTTGAATCACATGCAGTTTTTTGTCCTACGAGCAAGAGTTGTTTTCTGGTAAGACAAGTCACTATTGTGCTCCAATTGCCAACACAGTTCAAATAGCACTCGCGTCTGTTCACTGCAAGTACAGTGTATTGGAAGAAAGAGGAGCTATTGTTCTTGTCAGTTTCCTAAGCAGAGTTGAACTAGATATGGCCGTATGGTAGGAAGAACAGTTCTTTTGTTCTGAGCAAGCTCACTGTTCGGACCCCTTAGGAAACACAGTAGAGTAGAAGAGTGCTCTTTTCTCAAAAGCAGAGTATGTTTCATGTAAGGCGAGCTAGCATTTGTTTCCCAGTCCTAAATGGAGTTGAATCACATGCAGTTTCTGGTCTTACGAGCAAGAGTTGTTTTCTGGTAAGGAAAGTCACTATTGCGCTCCCATTGCCATACACAGTGCAAATAGCCCTCGCGTCTGTTCCCAGCAAGTACAGTGTATCGGACTGAAGAGGTGCTACTGTTCTTGTCAGTTTCCTAAGCAGAGTTGAACGAGATATGGCCTTGTGTGTAGGAAGCACAGTCCTTTTGTTCTGAGCTAGCTCACTGTTCTGGCCTTATAGGAAACACAGTAGAGTAGAAGAGTGCTCTTTTCTCTAAAGCAGAGTGTGTTTCATGTAAGGCGAGCTAGCATTTGTTTCCCAGTCCTAAATGGAGTTGAATCTCATGCTGTTTCTGGTCTTACGAGCAAGAGTTGTTTTCTGGTAAGGAAAGTCACTATTGCGCTCCCATTGACATACACAGTGCAAATAGCACTCGCGTCTGTTCCCAGCAAGTGCAGTGTATCGGACTGAAGAGGAGCTACTGTTCTTGTCAGTTTCCTAAGCAGAGTTGAATTAGATATGGCCCGTGTGTAGGAAGCACAGTTCTTTTGTTCTGAGCAAACTCACTGTTCTGGCCCTATAGGAAACACAGTAGAGTAGAAGAGTGCTCTTTTCTCTAAAGCAGAGTGTGTTTCTTGTAAGGTGAGCCAGCTTTTGTTTCCCAGTCCTAAATGGAGTTGAATCACATGCAGTTTCTGGTCCTACAAGCAAGAGTTGTTTTCTGGTAAGAAGAGTCACTATTGCGCTGCCATTGCCATACACAGGACAAATAGCACTGGCGTCTGTTCCCAGCAAGTACACTGTATTGGACTGAAGAGGATCTACTGTTCTTGTCAGGTTCCTAAGCAGAATTGAACTAGATATGGCCGTGTGTGTAGGAAGCACAGTTCTTTTGTTCTGAGCAAGCTCACTGTTCGGACCCCATAGGAAACACAGTAGAGTAGAAGAGTGCTCTTTTCTCAAAAGCAGAGTGTGTTTCTTGTAAGGCAAGCTAGCATTTGTTTCCCAGTCCTAAATGGAGTTTAATCACATGCAGTTTCTGGTCCTACGAGCAAGAGTTGTTTTCTCGTAAGGAAAGTCACTATTGCGCTCCCATTGCCATACACAGTGCAAATAGCACTCGCGTCTGTTCCCAGCAGTACAGTGTATTGTACAGAAGAGGATCTACTGTTCTTGTCAGGTTCCTAAGCAGAATTGAACTAGATATGGCCGTGTGTGTAGGAAGCACAGTTCTAAAGTTCTGAGCAAGTTCACTCTTCTGGCTCTATAGGAAACACAGTAGAGTAGAAGAGTGCTCTTTTCTCAAAAGCAGAGTGTGTTTCTTGGAAGTCGAGCTAGCGTTTGTTTCCTAGTCCTAAATGGAGTTGAATCACATGCAGTTTTTTGTCCTACGAGCAAGAGTTGTTTTCTGGTAAGACAAGTCACTATTGTGCTCCAATTGCCAACACAGTTCAAATAGCACTCGCGTCTGTTCACTGCAAGTACAGTGTATTGGAAGAAAGAGGAGCTATTGTTCTTGTCAGTTTCCTAAGCAGAGTTGAACTAGATATGGCCGTATGGTAGGAAGAACAGTTCTTTTGTTCTGAGCAAGCTCACTGTTCGGACCCCTTAGGAAACACAGTAGAGTAGAAGAGTGCTCTTTTCTCAAAAGCAGAGTATGTTTCATGTAAGGCGAGCTAGCATTTGTTTCCCAGTCCTAAATGGAGTTGAATCACATGCAGTTTCTGGTCTTACGAGCAAGAGTTGTTTTCTGGTAAGGAAAGTCACTATTGCGCTCCCATTGCCATACACAGTGCAAATAGCCCTCGCGTCTGTTCCCAGCAAGTACAGTGTATCGGACTGAAGAGGTGCTACTGTTCTTGTCAGTTTCCTAAGCAGAGTTGAACGAGATATGGCCTTGTGTGTAGGAAGCACAGTCCTTTTGTTCTGAGCTAGCTCACTGTTCTGGCCTTATAGGAAACACAGTAGAGTAGAAGAGTGCTCTTTTCTCTAAAGCAGAGTGTGTTTCATGTAAGGCGAGCTAGCATTTGTTTCCCAGTCCTAAATGGAGTTGAATCTCATGCTGTTTCTGGTCTTACGAGCAAGAGTTGTTTTCTGGTAAGGAAAGTCACTATTGCGCTCCCATTGACATACACAGTGCAAATAGCACTCGCGTCTGTTCCCAGCAAGTGCAGTGTATCGGACTGAAGAGGAGCTACTGTTCTTGTCAGTTTCCTAAGCAGAGTTGAATTAGATATGGCCCGTGTGTAGGAAGCACAGTTCTTTTGTTCTGAGCAAACTCACTGTTCTGGCCCTATAGGAAACACAGTAGAGTAGAAGAGTGCTCTTTTCTCTAAAGCAGAGTGTGTTTCTTGTAAGGTGAGCCAGCTTTTGTTTCCCAGTCCTAAATGGAGTTGAATCACATGCAGTTTCTGGTCCTACAAGCAAGAGTTGTTTTCTGGTAAGAAGAGTCACTATTGCGCTGCCATTGCCATACACAGGACAAATAGCACTGGCGTCTGTTCCCAGCAAGTACACTGTATTGGACTGAAGAGGATCTACTGTTCTTGTCAGGTTCCTAAGCAGAATTGAACTAGATATGGCCGTGTGTGTAGGAAGCACAGTTCTTTTGTTCTGAGCAAGCTCACTGTTCGGACCCCATAGGAAACACAGTAAAGTAGAAGAGTGCTCTTTTCTCAAAAGCAGAGTGTGTTTCTTGTAAGGCAAGCTAGCATTTGTTTCCCAGTCCTAAATGGAGTTTAATCACATGCAGTTTCTGGTCCTACAAGCAAGAGTTGTTTTCTCGTAAGGAAAGTCACTATTGCGCTCCCATTGCCATACACAGTGCAAATAGCACTCGCGTCTGTTCCCAGCAGTACAGTGTATTGTACAGAAGAGGATCTACTGTTCTTGTCAGGTTCCTAAGCAGAATTGAACTAGATATGGCCGTGTGTGTAGGAAGCACAGTTCTAAAGTTCTGAGCAAGTTCAATCTTCTGGCTCTATAGGAAACACAGTAGAGTAGAAGAGTGCTCTTTTCTCGAAAGCAGAGTGTGTTTCTTGGAAGTCGAGCTAGCGTTTGTTTCCTAGTCCTAAATGGAGTTGAGTCACATGCAGTTTTTTGTCCTACGAGCAAGAGTTGTTTTCTGGTAAGACAAGTCACTATTGTGCTCCAATTGCCCTACACATTGCAAATAGCACTCGCGTCTGTTCCCTGCAAGTACAGTGTATTGGAAGGAAGAGGAACTATTGTTCTTGTCAGTTTCCTAAGCAGAGTTGAACTAGATATGGCCCATGTGTGTAGGAAGCACAGTTCTTTTGTTCTGAGCAAGCTCACTGTTCGGACCCCTTAGGAAACACAGTAGAGTAGAAGAGTGCTCTTTTCTCAAAAGCAGAGTGTTTTTCATGTAAGGCGAGCTAGCATTTGTTTCCCAGTTCTAAATGGAGTTGAATCACATGCAGTTTCTGGTCTTACGAGTAAGAGTTGTTTTCTGGTAAGGAAAGTCACTATTGTGCTCCCATTGCCATACACAGTGCAAATAGCACTCGCATCTTTTCCCAGCAAGTACAGTGTATCGGACTGAAGAGGTGCTACTGTTCTTGTCAGTTTCCTAAGCAGAGTTGAACTAGATATGGCCCGTGTGTAGTAAGCACAGTCCTTTTGTTCTGAGCAAGCTCACTGTTCTGGCCCTATAGGAAACACAGTAGAGTAGAAGAGTGCTCTTTTCTCTAAAGCAGAGTGTGTTTCTTGTAAGGTGAGCCAGCTTTTGTTTCCCAGTCCTAAATGGAGTTGAATCACATGCAGTTTCTGGTCCTACAAGCAAGAGTTGTTTTCTGGTAAGAAGAGTCACTATTGCGCTGCCATTGCCATACACAGGACAAATAGCACTGGCGTCTGTTCCCAGCAAGTACAGTGTATTGGACTATAGAGAATCTACTGTTCTTGTCAGGTTCCTAAGCAGAATTGAACTAGATATGGCCTTGTGTGTAGGAAGCACAGTTCTTTTGTTCTGAGCAAGCTCACTGTTCGGACCACATAGGAAACACAGTAGAGTAGAAGAGTGCTCTTTTCTCAAAAGCAGAGTGTGTTTCTTGGAAGTCGAGCTAGCGTTTGTTTACCAGTCTTAAGTGGAGTTGAGTCACATGCAGTTTTTTTTCCAACGAGCAAGAGTTGTTTTCTGGTAAGACGAGTCTCTCTTGTGCTCCAATCCCAAACACAGTGCAAATAGCACTCGCGTCTGTTCCCCGAAATTACAGTGTATCGGACTGAAGAGGAGCTACTGTTCTTGTTTGTTTCCTAAGCAGAGTTGAACTAGATATGGCCCGTGTGAGTAGAAAGCACAGTTCTTTTGTTCTGAGCAAGCTCACTGTTCGGACCCCATAGGAAACACAGTAGAGTAGAAGAGTGCTCTTTTCTCAAAAGCAGAGTGTGTTTTTTGTAAGGCGAGCTAGCATTTGTTTCCCAGTCCTACAAGGAGTTGAATCACATGCAGTTTCTGGTCCTACGAGCAAGAGTTGTTTTCTGGTAAGGAAAGTCACTATTGTGCTCCCAAGCCATACACAGTGCAAATAGCACTCGCGTCTGTTCCCAGCAAGTACAGTGTAACGGACTGAAGAGGACCTACTGTTCTTGTCAGTTTTCTAAGCAGAGTTCAACTAGTTATGGCCCGTGTGTAGGAAGCACAGTTCTTTTGTTCTGAGAAAGCTCACTGTTCTGGCCCTATAGGAAACACAATAGAGTAGAAGAGTGCTCTTTTCCCTAAAGCAGAGTGTGTTTCTTGTAAGTCGAGCTAGCGTTTGTTTCCCAGTCCTAAATGTAGATGAATCACATGCAGTTTCTAGTCCTACGAGCAAGAGTTGTTTTATGGTAAGAAGAGTCACTATTGTACTGCCATTGCCATACACAGGACAAATAGCACTGGCGTCTGTTCCCAGCAAGTACAGTGTATTGTACAGAAGAGGATCTACTGTTCTTGTCAGGTTCCTAAGCAGAATTGAACTAGATATGGCCGTGTGTGTAGGAAGCACAGTCTTAATGTTCTGAGCAAGTTCAATCTTCTGGCTCTATAGGAAACACAGTAGAGTAGAAGAGTTCTCTTTTCTCAAAAGCAGAGTGTGTTTCTTGGAAGTCGAGCTAGCGTTTGTTTCCCAGTCTTAAATGGAGTTGAATCACATGCAGTTTCTAGTCCTACGAGCAAGGGTTGTTTTATGGTAAGAAGAGTCACTATTGCGCTCCCATTGCCATACACAGTGCAAATAGCACTCGCGTCTGTTCCCAGCAAGTACAGTGTATCGGACTGAAGAGGAGCTACTGTTCTTGTCAGTTTCCTAAGCAGAGTTGAACTAGATATGGCCCGTGTGTGTAGAAAGCACAGTTCTTTTGTTCTGAGCAAGCTCACTGTTCGGACACCATAGGAAACACAGTAGAGTAGAAGAGTGCTCTTTTCTCAAAAGCAGAGTGTGTTTCTTGTAAGGCGAGCTAGCATTTGTTTCCCAGTCCTAAATGGAGTTGAATCACATGCAGTTTCTGGTCCTACAAGCAAGAGTTGTTTTCTCGTAAGGAAAGTCACTATTGCTCTCCCATTGCCATACACAGTGCAAATAGCACTCACGTCTGTTCCCAGCAAGTACAGTGTATCGGACTGAAGAGGAGCTACTGTTCTTGTCAGTTTCCTAAGCAGAGTTGAACTAGTTATGGCCCGTTTGTAGGAAGCACAGTTCTTTTGTTCTGAGAAAACTCACTGTTCTGGCCCTATAGGAAACACATTAGTGTAGAAGAGTGCTCTTTTCCCTAAAGCAGAGTGTGTTTCTTGTAAGGCGAGCTAGCGTTTTTTTCCCAGTACTGAACGGAGTTGAATCACATGCAGTTTCTAGTCCTACGAGCAAGAGTTGTTTTATGGTAAGAAGAGTCACTATTGCACTGCCTTTGCCATACACAGGACAAATAGCACTGGCGTCTGTTCCCAGCAAGTACAGTGTATTGTACAGAAGAGGATCTACTGTTCTTGTCAGGTTCCTAAGCAGAATTGAACTAGATATGTCCGTGTGTGTAGCAAGCACAGTTCTAATATTCTGAGCAAGTTCACTCTTCTGGCTCTATAGGAAACACAGTAGAGTAGAAGAGTGCTCTTTTCTCAAAAGCAGAGTGTGTTTCTTGGAAGTCGAGCTAGCGTTTGTTTCCTAGTCCTAAATGGAGTTGAATCACATGCAGTTTTTTGTCCTACGAGCAAGAGTTGTTTTCTGGTAAGACAAGTCACTATTGTGCTCCAATTGCCAACACAGTTCAAATAGCACTCGCGTCTGTTCACTGCAAGTACAGTGTATTGGAAGAAAGAGGAGCTATTGTTCTTGTCAGTTTCCTAAGCAGAGTTGAACTAGATATGGCCGTATGGTAGGAAGAACAGTTCTTTTGTTCTGAGCAAGCTCACTGTTCGGACCCCTTAGGAAACACAGTAGAGTAGAAGAGTGCTCTTTTCTCAAAAGCAGAGTATGTTTCATGTAAGGCGAGCTAGCATTTGTTTCCCAGTCCTAAATGGAGTTGAATCACATGCAGTTTCTGGTCTTACGAGCAAGAGTTGTTTTCTGGTAAGGAAAGTCACTATTGCGCTCCCATTGCCATACACAGTGCAAATAGCCCTCGCGTCTGTTCCCAGCAAGTACAGTGTATCGGACTGAAGAGGTGCTACTGTTCTTGTCAGTTTCCTAAGCAGAGTTGAACGAGATATGGCCTTGTGTGTAGGAAGCACAGTCCTTTTGTTCTGAGCTAGCTCACTGTTCTGGCCTTATAGGAAACACAGTAGAGTAGAAGAGTGCTCTTTTCTCTAAAGCAGAGTGTGTTTCATGTAAGGCGAGCTAGCATTTGTTTCCCAGTCCTAAATGGAGTTGAATCTCATGCTGTTTCTGGTCTTACGAGCAAGAGTTTTTTTCTGGTAAGGAAAGTCACTATTGCGCTCCCATTGACATACACAGTGCAAATAGCACTCGCGTCTGTTCCCAGCAAGTGCAGTGTATCGGACTGAAGAGGAGCTACTGTTCTTGTCAGTTTCCTAAGCAGAGTTGAATTAGATATGGCCCGTGTGTAGGAAGCACAGTTCTTTTGTTCTGAGCAAACTCACTGTTCTGGCCCTATAGGAAACACAGTAGAGTAGAAGAGTGCTCTTTTCTCTAAAGCAGAGTGTGTTTCTTGTAAGGTGAGCCAGCTTTTGTTTCCCAGTCCTAAATGGAGTTGAATCACATGCAGTTTCTGGTCCTACAAGCAAGAGTTGTTTTCTGGTAAGAAGAGTCACTATTGCGCTGCCATTGCCATACACAGGACAAATAGCACTGGCGTCTGTTCCCAGCAAGTACACTGTATTGGACTGAAGAGGATCTACTGTTCTTGTCAGGTTCCTAAGCAGAATTGAACTAGATATGGCCGTGTGTGTAGGAAGCACAGTTCTTTTGTTCTGAGCAAGCTCACTGTTCGGACCCCATAGGAAACACAGTAGAGTAGAAGAGTGCTCTTTTCTCAAAAGCAGAGTGTGTTTCTTGTAAGGCAAGCTAGCATTTGTTTCCCAGTCCTAAATGGAGTTTAATCACATGCAGTTTCTGGTCCTACGAGCAAGAGTTGTTTTCTCGTAAGGAAAGTCACTATTGCGCTCCCATTGCCATACACAGTGCAAATAGCACTCGCGTCTGTTCCCAGCAGTACAGTGTATTGTACAGAAGAGGATCTACTGTTCTTGTCAGGTTCCTAAGCAGAATTGAACTAGATATGGCCGTGTGTGTAGGAAGCACAGTTCTAAAGTTCTGAGCAAGTTCAATCTTCTGGCTCTATAGGAAACACAGTAGAGTAGAAGAGTGCTCTTTTCTCGAAAGCAGAGTGTGTTTCTTGGAAGTCGAGCTAGCGTTTGTTTCCTAGTCCTAAATGGAGTTGAGTCACATGCAGTTTTTTGTCCTACGAGCAAGAGTTGTTTTCTGGTAAGACAAGTCACTATTGTGCTCCAATTGCCCTACACATTGCAAATAGCACTCGCGTCTGTTCCCTGCAAGTACAGTGTATTGGAAGGAAGAGGAACTATTGTTCTTGTCAGTTTCCTAAGCAGAGTTGAACTAGATATGGCCCATGTGTGTAGGAAGCACAGTTCTTTTGTTCTGAGCAAGCTCCCTGTTCGGACCCCTTAGGAAACACAGTAGAGTAGAAGAGTGCTCTTTTCTCAAAAGCAGAGTGTTTTTCATGTAAGGCGAGCTAGCATTTGTTTCCCAGTTCTAAATGGAGTTGAATCACATGCAGTTTCTGGTCTTACGAGTAAGAGTTGTTTTCTGGTAAGGAAAGTCACTATTGTGCTCCCATTGCCAT